>NW_020229888.1:327646-442580 GCF_003227715.2 Harpegnathos saltator
TGTGAGATGTAGGAATTGCCGGAGGAATGGTGGGGAAGTGGGCCCATGATATCCATTGAGATTTTCTCGAACGCTTCTTTGGGGTGTCCGTGATGACCATGGGCTTGCTTTGTTTTTACTACTACTAGTTTCTTTAATTGGCAACTTCTACAGTTGCGGATGAATTCTGTATTTCTTCCTTCAAATTGGGCCATTGATATTTTTCCTTGATGCGCAAGTACGTCTTTTGTCACTCCTTTGTGTCCTCCGATCATGCTGGAATGGCATTCCTCTAGAATCCTTCTCCTATCTCCGGGGTGGTACCTGAATTTGGTTGTTGCATAGGAGGATTTTGGTCGGGTCGCCCTCAAATGTTTGTTGCAGCAGGTTGCGGATGGTGTCGGAAGGTACGTTTTCTAAGTCGCCCTTGCATAGTGACACGGAGTTGAGTTGAAGCTCTTGACAGACATCTCGTAGGGATTTGTATGGCCTCGCGAAGGATCTCTAATGTCTAGTTTGCGTGATTTTACGCTCTTTGATCACCAGGGATATGATTTTTTGGTTCCTTCTCCGTCGTTACACTCGCTCTTCCCAGTGTTTGGCTGCGTAACGCAGGTAGCAAGTCATGTTCCTGGAGCAGTCTAGCTCCTTTATCGCAGGGGTCGCCCTTTTGGTGACGAATACGGCCTTGTGGTCCTTTTCGCAATAGGAAATTGTCTTTGATCTCGGTTATATTTTCGTTACGCAGTACGTATGGTTCATTTACTTGATCGAATATCTCGGTTTCTGGGCTGGACGCGCTGTCTGTTGTACTGCTGTCATCGGTGTCGGTTTCTGAGTCGTCGGGGTGATCGTCGTGGTGATCGTCGGGGTCGTGTGCGTCTGGGGTTGGTCTCGCGAATTCTCTTCTGTCGTTGTTGGTCGGGTCGCGGGGAAAAGATGGATTCATCGGAACTGGAGACGTCAAGTTCAGGGGCGAGGGGGAATAGGCGTATTTCGGCGGGGTTCCTGGACAAGGCGTCTGCGTTAGCATTAACTTTACCTGCTTTGTATGTGACTTCGTACTCGTATTCGAGAAGTTTTAATCGCCAACGGACTAATCTCGAGCTCGGATCTTTCACAGAATGCAGCCACACTAGTGGTCTGTGGTCCGTGACCAGGTTGAATTTGCGACCGTAGAGGTAGGGACGGAAATGTTGTACACAGTACACTATGGCTAAGAGTTCCTTCTCGATTGTCGAGTAATTTTGTTCCGCTGCGTTTAGGAGTCGAGAGGCGTATGCGATGGGGAGATCTTTGCCTATCTGTCCCTGACTGATTATACCGCCTATCGCATATCCGGACGCATCCGTGGTGACGACGAACGGTCTAGTAAAGTCCGGGTATTGTAAGATCGGCTCCGTGCATAACGAGTTGCGGAGCGAGACAAATGCGTGTTCTTGTAGCTCGTTCCACGTGAATTTGGCGTCTTTTTTCAACAGGGATGTTAGTGGTCTAGCTATTTTGGAGAAATTTTGTATGAAGCGCCGGTAGTAACCGGCTAGGCCTAAGAATTGTTTTATGTTTTTCGCGTTTCTTGGCCGTGGGAAGTCTTTAACCGCGATAATTTTCTTAGGGTCGGGCTTTACCCCGTTTTCCCCTATTACGTGTCCGAGATAGGATACCTCCTTTCGCAGGAACTCGCATTTGTCCGGTTGTAGATGAAGATTCGCGACGCGTAAGCGTTGTGCTAGCTTCGCAAACTTGGCTGAGTGCTCTTCGAGTGAGCTCGCGTATATAACAATGTCGTCGAGGTAGACGAACAGTTCGGTTCCTTGCAGGCCGGTCAGAACTTGATCCATGAGGCGTTGAAAGGTAGCTGGCGCGTTTTTCAGACCGAATGGCATTCTATTGAATTGATAGTGCCCATGGGGCGTGGAAAAGGCTGTTTTTGGCGCATCGTCCTCATGCATCGCGATCTGATGGAAGCCTGAAGCGAGGTCGAATATACTGAAATATTTCGCGCTGCCGAGTTGGTCGAGTATTTCGGTTATGTTGGGGAGCGGATACGCGTCTCCCACGGTTTTTTCGTTTAGCGCTCTATAGTCTATTACCATTCGCCAACGCTTGTTACCTTGGGTGTCGGCCTTTTTGGGCACAATCCACAAGGGGGAGTTGTATGGTGAGTTCGAAGGTTTGATAACCTTGTTTTTTAGCAAATCTTGAATTTGTTTATCAATTTCCTCCTTGTGTATTGGCGGATATCTATACTGTTTGGTGTTAATTGGAGTGTTGTCGATGGTAGTTATTCGATGTTTGGTTGCTGAGGTACATTGTAGTTGTTCGTCGGGTAGGTGGAACAAGTCGCTGAATTCGTTCAGTAGTTCTTTTACGTTTTTTACTTCGGGCTCGTTCAAATGGTCAAGGCGCAGCAGGTTTAGGAGCCTCGAGCGTCGAGTGTCTCTTTGTTTATACGTGTCTGTTGCATCATCGACCGCTGTGCTTGAGAGCATGTGTTGTGTGTCGCGAGGTTCGCCTGGAAGGCCTAGGCGTTCGGGCGTATTCGCTTGGGAGACAAAGGGCTGTTTTGTTTTGTGGCGAGGCGCAGGCACGTCAGTCCCTAGGGTAGGCGTGCGTGCGCGTTGGATCCCTTTATCTCTGGCCGGGGAGCCCCCGAGTTCCGGTTGACGCGACGTCGAGGGGTCTCCGGTTAATATCTCTACTTCCTCTAGTTCGACCGTAGGAATAGGGAGTTTGCATTCCGTTTCTCCAGCGTTTACGATTCCTACATACGCTAAACCGTTTCGATTTGACACGACGGCGTCTCCTAGGAACACGTCGTCGCGAATTGTAATTCGAGGGATATACCCTTCCCTAGGGCTTGGGTTTAGGATTTTAAGCGGCAATACCCGCGCGTTCTCGCCGGTACGGTAACCAACGTATTATTCGAAAGAGGAATGGGCACTCCTTGCCACGTGAGAATTTGGTTTTTGAAGTCGATGGACCCGCGTCCTTTAGGAAGGCGGATCCTAGGATTCCTTCCTGTGCGATTGGGAAATCGTCGTTGATTACATGGAGTTTAATAGGGAAACCCATGTATTTAATAGTAATAGACCCAGAGTGGGGATGCTTCCCGCGGTGATCCCTTTTAAGAGTAGCGTGTCGATGGGATCTATTTCGTTATTTCGAGTTAGTGTTCCCTTTTTTATTAAATTTGGCGCGGCCCCGGTGTCGATCATGAAGGTTATCGTGTCCGTTAGGCCATCAGCCTTCATTGTAACTGTGGGGGCGTATGAAAATTCGCGGGGGTTTAGGACCGCGATTCTTGCTGAGGTGAATCTTCCACTGTTATATTGCGTATCGGACGAGTGGGTGTCTGAGAGCTTCCCGCTCGGGGTGCGTCCGTATTCCCCGAGGGGCGTGCGGCGTTTCCCTGGTCCCGTCGCGAATTGTTGTATTGGCGTTTACGACATTCTTCGATCTCGTGCCCGATGTTCTTACAATAGCGGCACCATTTTGTGTTCCGGTCCGTCATCGAATTTCGAGGTCGCGGCGGAGGTGGCGAAAATCGAGGGGCTGGGGGTGTTCGGTTATGCCAAGCATGAGGGCCCCTGGGATCAGCGTAGTCCCTGGCGGGATTGTTCCTAGACGCGGGTGTTGATCCGTTGCGATTCGTGTTGGGACCATACCCGGGCTCGTGTTTGATCGGAGTCGAATGAGCAATCGGTTTGTCAATTATGCGTACGTCGTTGGATCGTGGTCGTACGTTATTCCGGCGCGCGGCGTCTTCTCGTTCCTGGTCGAGTGTATCCCGCCTCGCGAGTGACTTAGCGAACGCGAATGCCTCGAATGGTTTACGGTAGTGCTCGGGTCTTAGCAAGTAACGATACTGTCGCGGCAGTCCATCGCAGAATGCGTACGCGGTTGCTTCGTCGATTTGTCTAATTAGTTTTTCGTCTAACATCCCTCTTTCCATGCGTTCGCATTCTAGCACGGATGCTCGAAGTTCCTTTACGCGGATGACATAGTCTGTCATGTCCTCGTTGGGATCTTTGAACACGGTATAGAGTTCGCCTTTACAGTGATAGATTGATTTACTAGAGCCAAAGGTGGCTCTTAACGCGTCGAGGAGCTGCGTGACCGAATCGCATGGTTCGTCCTCTATCGCGGCGTAGGCCTTCCCTCGCAGTCGGTTGACGAGGAGGCGTGCGAGGTTTCGTTCGGCGGACGGGGGAACGATGTCTCTAGCGCGTCTACAGGCTCGCGCGAATTGCGCGTAACTCACGTTGTATCCGTCGTAGTGTGGTACCGATTCGAGCGCGTCCTTGAATGTTACACGGGGGATCTCGAGGGAGTAGTCATGCTGGAGGCTATGAGGCACACTAGTGGCGTCGAAGTAGGGGGCGATAGGGGGTGACGGTCCGTCTTTTGGAGGTTCCCGCTGGAGTGAGGCTATGTCGCGCAACATTTCTTCGTTAATGGGGCCTTGGTCGGCTGTACGGTCGTGCGATGTTTCTCTACGCGACATTTCCGATTCGCGGTCGTGGAGGGCGGCTTCCCTCTGTTCGATGCGTCGCCGAGCAAGCTCGCGTTCTCGTTCAAATGATTCGCGTTCCCTACGCACCGCGTCGGATTCTCTTTGTACTTGCAGTTCCTTTTCCCGGATGTGCTGAGACAGAAGTTCTGCTTCTTCCTTACTGTAGATCTCATCCGGTTTGTCGGGTTTATCGGTCTTTTTACTACGAGTCGCCATCGGGGCGGATGATTTTGTTTCAATCGCGTTTCAGTAGCGGTAATCCAGTGGGTTTGCTTAATTAATCGCGGGGTTCGCGTCGTGAGCCCTTTTCGTATCCCACCGCTGTCACCAATTTTATGTTACGTCCCGGTCGGCCGCGGCTGCGATGCTAGGCTGCAGGTGCTCGGGCCTGGACGCGGGGCTAGATCGCAATTTTTGGGTCAAACGAATCGCGTGATTCTCCCCAGGGATACGCGCGATCTGTCGGGCTCGACACGACGTTCCGCGGAGTATAGAGCAAATGGCACTCACCAGTTCCTTTAATCCAATGTAATAATCTGACACACCTGTGTCATGGAGTTGCGCACGTGCCGACGAAGCTGTTCGAGGGTCGGAGTTTTCTCGTTACAGGTGCGGAGGGTGTGAGGCGGGGTAGATGCTCCGTAGTAGTAGTGCAGGATCTCTGCACGTAGTTGACGGTAGAAAGCAGGCCTCGGATCTCGTGGCGAGAATCCGCGTCGAATGATCGGTAGTCGCGGATGGGTGTCACAATCGATCTTGCTAACACTGTATGATTTGCGGGCGGTAGCTTTCGGGCGCTCTGGCACGGGCGACTGAGGAGATTCTGGAGAGCGAGGGGGTTCAGTGGAACGAGGATGCCCCTTGTCGGGAGCGGAGTTGGTGGGTTCGACACCTAGGTAAGGGTGGTACGCTTGTCCGTGCTTTAGTTGGTATTCTAATTTTTTGATGAATTTCTTGCGACCACCCCTGCGTACAGGGCGCATTTGGAATCACTCCCGGGACTCCGGCCAGCCGTATTCGTGTGGTTAATTCGGAGTTCCCTATTCTGTCAGGCGGTGCGATCGGGTCGCAACCTATGCGCCTTCGAGTAACTAGTAGACGGTGCGATCGAGCCGCAACCTGTGCGTCTACGGATGGGCGGTGCGATCGAGCCGCAGCCTATACGCCCCTATTCTAGTGATGCGAATACCTTGAAGAATCGGCGGCCAGTTATCAGCTAGGCGATTCCAATGCGTTAGCGGTCGGGGATGGGAGGAGATGGGAGAGTGAATCTAACCTTGAATCGGCTAACAAGAGTATATTTTAACTAAATGAATACACGAAAATATTTTGAGTTAGATTTAGTAAAAATATTCTAAGTTCACATTCATAAAAATATTCTAAGTTAAAACTCACGAAAATATTCTAAGTTAGATTTAGTGAAAATATTCTAAGTTCGTATTCACGAAAATATTCTAAGTTAAAACTCACGAAAATATTCTAAGTTAGATTTAGTGAAAATATTCTAAGTTCGTATTCACGAAAATATTCTAAGTTAAAACTCACGAAAATATTCTAAGTTAGATTTAGTGAAAATATTCTAAGTTCGTATTCACGAAAATATTCTAAGTTAAAACTCACGAAAATATTCTAAGTTAGATTTAGTGAAAATATTCTAAGTTCGTATTCACGAAAATATTCTAAGTTAAAACTCACGAAAATATTCTAAGTTAGATTTAGTGAAAATATTCTAAGTTCGTATTCACGAAAATATTCTAAGTTAAAACTCACGAAAATATTCTAAGTTAGATTTAGTGAAAATATTCTAAGTTCGTATTCACGGAAATATTCTAAGTTAAAACTCACGAAAATATTCTAAGTTAGATTTAGCACTTATACTAGACCCTAGGAGGGATGGAGGAAGCACTGCACCAGATCACTGCACGACTGAGACTGACTCTCGGGCGCTCCGCGGTCCCTGAGCTGCGGCTTTCCCGAGCCGCCGAATTTTCCTCTGGAGTGGGAAGGTAGTGGGGGTTTGGAAATTAGAACTTAGAAAATTTCGGCGCGGAGGGACTTAGAAAAATTCTCGGCCGAGGGACTTAGAAAAGTTTTGGGTTGAGGGACTTAGAAAAATTTAGGGTCGAGGAACTTAGAAAAATTTTGGGTTGAGGGACTTAGAAAAATTTATGTTCGAGGGACTTAGAAAAATTTTGGGTTGAGGGACTTAGAAAAATTTAGGGTCGAGGGACTTAGAAAAATTTAGGGTCGAGGGACTTAGAAAAATTTTGGGTTGAGGGACTTAGAAAAATTTAGGGTCGAGGGACTTAGAAAATTTTAGGGTCGAGGGACTTAGAAAAATTTTGTGGTGATTCCAGGGAAAGAAGAGAGAGAGAAAAAAAGAAAATTTTTGTGGTGCTTCCTCTTACAATTGGTAGTGCGGATGTGACATTATGTACTTCCAGGTAGGCTTGGTAAGAGGTCGGATTACGGGAGGTGCGATTGATTCCACTGGTCGTGGCATCATTTTATACCAGGCCTCCTCGATATTATACATCGGAGGTAACAACTCGTTGCATTCCCTCGGTGTGCCGGATTTGGTGAGGATGCGTGAGCGCGGTGTCAGGAAATATGAGGCGTTGTTGTAAGTTACTGGAAGTTCGTTGTAGCAACGCTCTGCTTGGCGGATTTTGCACGTGACTGGGATACATTTAATTATATATATGACTTCTCCGGAGGTCACTGCCGTGTATCCGTGGCTTTTCATTAGGCGGTGCGCCATTTCGTCCGGGGCGATGCTAGATAAGGATAGTGCGTTTTCTAGGATTTGTCTTTCCAGCGCGCATTTCTGTATCATGATGTCCTTGTAGAGTTTCGTCAGTTGGTTTTTCATGTGACGTTCGATGTAGACAAATTTGGAGTTCACGTAGGCGAACATGTCTAGGTTGTCTATTGCGATATTGGATTTTTCCTTGAAAGTCCGTCCTCTCGAGGTTTCGAGAATGAAGAGTTTTGGGTGTTCTGTGTGCATGATTTTGTACCCGCAGAGGTTTGATTCTGAGGTTTTGGCGAGGGCGAATGTTGCATCGTTGTTAGTAACTGTGTAGATGGTGGGTCCATCCCCTTGTCCGGGTGAAGGGGATAGTTTGTGCGCGAAGCCTTCGTAAAGTATATCGTATCTGTCGAAATTACAATTATCCTTGGGTGTGGATTTCCAGTATGTAGTGGTCCCGTCGGCGTCGAGGCATTCCCGGCTGGTGGCTTTGCAGCGGATTCCCGAAGGTAGTATGACTTCGTTGGCCATTATTTTGATGGGGACCAGGAAGTCTCGTAAGGTTATCCGGACGCTAGCCTGGACAATGGCGTTTTCCCACGTTCCGAATGGGTCAGTGTAGGCGGCTCCTTGACAGGCGCCGTCGTTTTGTAGTGATCCAGCGAGGGTCAGACTCCGTGACGTAGTTGAGTTTCTTTTTAAACCGTCAATTAGGATATCGTTTCCCAAAATGATAGCTCCTGTTTCCTGGGACTTCCTGCAGGCTTCTTCGGAGATTTCTCTTATATAGCTCCGTTTTCCTCCGGGGACAGTGGATACATGGGACCACATTCCACAGCGGTAGATTATGCGGTCGACTTCTAGGCGGCATTGAATGGCCTCGGTGTGGGTGAAGTCGTTGAATTGCATTAGCTGTAGATAAACCTCTTCTTTCTTAGGTTCGACGTCGTCAACGTGGCATTCGGCAATGTCGGTTAATGAGAGCGATGTAATGTTTAATCCTTCTCCTCCACAGTCGTATCCCAGGAGGGAGGTTGCAGGCTCGGTTCCGAAGGCAGCGAAGAGGGCGAGGGCTGTCAGGAGGTGCATCTTGGTGCGAGGCTCGTGGTGTACTGATGTGTGCCCTTCGTCGCGTCGTTCTGCCTTGTGTCCTGGTGTTAGCAGTGGGGTTGCTGGCCTATGGTCGGAGAGGGGGGCCTTATCTAGACGCTAGGCCTTTGGCCTTATCTAGACGCAACTTATTACTATGGACGATTTTCGTCTGGTTTTCGCTTATACTAATGCGCATGTTATTATTTCGTAATACTTCTAGTACTCGGTATGGGCCCGAGTATTGGTCTCCTAGCTTACCCTTGCTGGGTTCTTTTAGTAAGTACACGCAGCTTCCTACTCTGAAATTCTGAGGGTTTAAGTTTCGATCATAGTAGCGTTTGCTACGGGCCTTGGCTCCGCAGAGATTCTCGCGAGCGAGTTCCTGTGTGGTTTTTAGGCGATTGAACAGCGTAGTTAAGTAATCCTTGTATGTTTCGCTTAAGTTATCCTCGATAGGTGGGTCGCTAGACGGTGTTCGCGCACTTTTCCCGAAGACTAGCTCGTGTGGCCTATAGGAGGTCCCTTCGTGCACGCTTGAGTTATACGAGAACATTGCGAGATTAAGGAATTCGTCCCATTCGTGTTGCGTGTTGGTGTATTGCTTCAGATACTCCCACAAGACGTGGTGGCTGCGTTCTATGGACCCGTTTGATTGTGGGTGGTACGCGGTAGTCTTGCACTGGTTGATCTTAAATTTTCGGGCCACAGCCTTGATGAGGCTGTTAATGAAGTGAGAGCCCTGGTCGGTTAGAACTGCTTTTGGTGCGCCGTATAGGCAGATGAAATTGTTTACGAACGCGTCTGCTACATCTAACGCGGAGGCTTGTCTCAGCGCGATGGCGGTGGAGTGTTTGGTTAGTAGGTCTTGTATTGTGAGGATGTAGGAATTGCCGGAGGAAGTGGTGGGGAGTGGGCCCATGATATCCATTGAGATTTTCTCGAACGCTTCCTTTGGGGTGTCCGTGATGACCATGGGCTGCTTTGTTTTTACTCTTACTAGTTTCTTTAATTGGCAACTTCTGCAGTTGCGGATGAATTCCTGTATTTCTTCCTTCAAATTGGGCCATTGATATTTTTCCTTGATGCGCAAGTACGTCTTTGTCACTCCTTTGTGTCCTCCGATCATGCTGGAATGGCATTCCTCTAGAATCCTTCTCCTATCTCCCGGGGGTGGTACTTGAATTTGGTTGTTGCATAGGAGGATTTTGGTCGGGTCGCCCTCAAATGTTTGTTGCAGCAGGTTGCGGATGGTGTCGGAAGGTACGTTTTCTAAGTCGCCCTTGCATAGTGACACGGAGTTGAGTTGAAGCTCTTGACAGACATCTCGTAGGGATTGTATGGCCTCGCGAAGGATCTCTATGTCTAGTTGCGTGATTTTACGCTCTTTGATCACCAGGGATATGATTTTTGGTTCCTTCTCCGTCGTTACACTCGCTCTTCCCAGTGTTTGGCTGCGTAACGCAGGTAGCAAGTCATGTTCCTGGAGCAGTCTAGCTCCTTTATCGCAGGGGTCGCCCTTTTGGGTGACGAATACGGCCTTGTGGTCCTTTCGCAATAGGAAATTGTCTTTGATCTCGGTTATATTTTCGTTACGCAGTACGTATGGTTCATTTACTTGATCGAATATCTCGGTTTCTGGGCTGGACGCGCTGTCTGTTGTACTGCTGTCATCGGTGTCGGTTTCTGAGTCGTCGGGGTGATCGTCGTGGTGATCGTCGGGGTCGTGTGCGTCTGGCGGTTGGTCTCGCGAATTCTCTTCTCGTCGTTGTTGGTCGGGTCGCGGGGAAAAGATGGATTCATCGGAACTGGAGACGTCAAGTTCAGGGGCGAGGGGGAATAGGCGTATTTCGGCGGGGTTCCTGGACAAGGCGTCTGCGTTAGCATTAACTTTACCTGCTTTGTATGTGACTTCGTACTCGTATTCGAGAAGTTTTAATCGCCAACGGACTAATCTCGAGCTCGGATCTTTCACAGAATGCAGCCACACTAGTGGTCTGTGGTCCGTGACCAGGTTGAATTTGCGACCGTAGAGGTAGGGACGGAAATGTTGTACACAGTACACTATGGCTAAGAGTTCCTTCTCGATTGTCGAGTAATTTTGTTCCGCTGCGTTTAAGAGTTGAGAGGCGTATGCGATGGGGAGATCTTTGCCTATCTGTCCCTGACTGATTATACCGCCTATCGCATATCCGGACGCATCCGTGGTGACGACGAACGGTCTAGTAAAGTCCGGGTATTGTAAGATCGGCTCCGTGCATAACGAGTTGCGGAGCGAGACAAATGCGTGTTCTTGTAGCTCGTTCCACGTGAATTTGGCGTCTTTTTTCAACAGGGATGTTAGTGGTCTAGCTATTTTGGAGAAATTTTGTATGAAGCGCCGGTAGTAACCGGCTAGGCCTAAGAATTGTTTTATGTTTTTCGCGTTTCTTGGCCGTGGGAAGTCTTTAACCGCGATAATTTTCTTAGGGTCGGGCTTTACCCCGTTTTCCCCTATTACGTGTCCGAGATAGGATACCTCCTTTCGCAGGAACTCGCATTTGTCCGGTTGTAGATGAAGATTCGCGACGCGTAAGCGTTGTGCTAGCTTCGCAAACTTGGCTGAGTGCTCTTCGAGTGAGCTCGCGTATATAACAATGTCGTCGAGGTAGACGAACAGTTCGGTTCCTTGCAGGCCGGTCAGAACTTGATCCATGAGGCGTTGAAAGGTAGCTGGCGCGTTTTTCAGACCGAATGGCATTCTATTGAATTGATAGTGCCCATGGGGCGTGGAAAAGGCTGTTTTTGGCGCATCGTCCTCATGCATTGCGATCTGATGGAAGCCTGAAGCGAGGTCGAATATACTGAAATATTTCGCGCTGCCGAGTTGGTCGAGTATTTCGGTTATGTTGGGGAGCGGATACGCGTCTCCCACGGTTTTTTCGTTTAGCGCTCTATAGTCTATTACCATTCGCCAACGCTTGTTACCTTGGGTGTCGGCCTTTTTGGGCACAATCCACAAGGGGGAGTTGTATGGTGAGTTCGAAGGTTTGATAACCTTGTTTTTTAGCAAATCTTGAATTTGTTTATCAATTTCCTCCTTGTGTATTGGCGGATATCTATACTGTTTGGTGTTAATTGGAGTGTTGTCGGTGGTAGTTATTCGATGTTTGGTCGCTGAGGTACATTGTAGTTGTTCGTCGGGTAGGTGGAACAAGTCGCTGAATTCGTTCAGTAGTTCTTTTACGTTTTTTACTTCGGGCTCGTTCAAATGGTCGAGGCGCAGCAGGTTTAGGAGCCTCGAGAGTCGAGTGTCTCTTTGTTTATACGTGTCTGTTGCATCATCGACCGCTGTGCTTGAGAGCATGTGTTGTGTGTCGCGAGGTTCGCCTGGAAGGCCTAGGCGTTCGGGCGTATTTGCTTGGGAGACAAAGGGCTGTTTTGTTTTGTGGCGAGGCGCAGGCACGTCAGTCCCTAGGGTAGGCGTGCGTGCGCGTTGGATCCCTTTATCTCTGGCCGGGGAGCCCCCGAGTTCCGGTTGACGCGACGTCGAGGGGTCTCCGGTTAATATCTCTACTTCCTCTAGTTCGACCGTAGGAATAGGGAGTTTGCATTCCGTTTCTCCGGCGTTTACGATTCCTACATACGCTAAACCGTTTCGATTTGACACGACGGCGTCTCCTAGGAACACGTCGTCGCGAATTGTAATTCGAGGGATATACCCTTCCCTAGGGCTTGGGTTTAGGATTTTAAGCGGCAATACCCCGCGCGTTCTTGCCGGTACGGTAACCAACGTATTATTCGAAAGAGGAATGGGCACTCCTTGCCACGTGAGAATTTGGTTTTTGAAGTCGATGGACCCCGCGTCCTTTAGGAAGGCGGATCCTAGGATTCCTTCCTGTGCGATTGGGAAATCGTCGTTGATTACATGGAGTTTAATAGGGAAACCCATGTATTTAATAGTAGTAGACCCCAGAGTGGGGATGCTTCCCGCGGTGATCCCTTTTAAGAGTAGCGTGTCGATGGGATCTATTTCGTTATTTCGAGTTAGTGTCCCCTTTTTTATTAAATTTGGCGCGGCCCCGGTGTCGATCATGAAGGTTATCGTGTCCATTAGGCCATCGGCCTTCATTGTAACTGTGGGGGCGTATGAAAATTCGCGGGGGTTTAGGACCGCGATTCTTGCTGAGGTGAATCTTCCACTGTTATATTGCGTATCGGACGAGTGGGTGTCTGAGAGCTTCCCGCTCGGGGTGCGTCCGTATTCCCCGAGGGGCGTGCGGCGTTTCCCTGGTCCCGTCGCGAATTGTTGTATTGGCGTTTACGACATTCTTCGATCTCGTGCCCGACGTTCTTACAATAGCGGCACCATTTTGTATTCCGGTCCGTCATCGAATTTCGAGGTCGCGGCGGAGGTGGCGAAAATCGAGGGGCTGGAGGTGTTCGGTTATACCAAGCATGAGGGCCCCTGGGATCAGCGTAGTCCCTGGCGGGATTGTTCCTAGACACGGGTGTTGATCCGTTGCGATTCGTGCTGGGACCATACCCGGGCTCGTGTTTGATCGGAGTCGAATGAGCAATCGGTTTGTCAATTATGCGTACGTCGTTGGATCGTGGTCGTACGTTATTCCGGCGCGCGGCGTCTTCTCGTTCCTGGTCGAGTGTATCCCGCCTCGCGAGTGACTTAGCGAACGCGAATGCCTCGAATGGTTTACGGTAGTGCTCGGGTCTTAGCAAGTAACGATACTGTCGCGGTAGTCCATCGCAGAATGCGTACGCGGTTGCTTCGTCGATTTGTCTAATTAGTTTTTCGTCTAACATCCCTCTTTCCATGCGTTCGCATTCTAGCACGGATGCGCGAAGTTCCTTTACGCGGATGACATAGTCTGTCATGTCCTCGTTGGGATCTTTGAACACGGTATAGAGTTCGCCTTTACAGTGATAGATTGATTTACTAGAGCCAAAGGTGGCTCTTAACGCGTCGAGGAGCTGCGTGACCGAATCGCATGGTTCGTCCTCTATCGCGGCGTAGGCCTTCCCTCGCAGTCGGTTGACGAGGAGGCGTGCGAGGTTTCGTTCGGCGGACGGGGGAACGATGTCTCTAGCGCGTCTACAGGCTCGCGCGAATTGCGCGTAACTCACGTTGTATCCGTCGTAGTGTGGTACCGATTCGAGCGCGTCCTTGAATGTTACACGGGGGATCTCGAGGGAGTAGTCATGCTGGAGGCTATGAGGCACACTAGTGGCGTCGAAGTAGGGGGCGATAGGGGGTGACGGTCCGTCTTTTGGAGGTTCCCGCTGGAGTGAGGCTATGTCGCGCAACATTTCTTCGTTAATGGGGCCTTGGTCGGCTGTACGGTCGTGCGATGTTTCTCTACGCGACATTTCCGATTCGCGGTCGTGGAGGGCGGCTTCCCTCTGTTCGATGCGTCGCCGAGCAAGCTCGCGTTCTCGTTCAAATGATTCGCGTTCCCTACGCACCGCGTCGGATTCTCTTTGTACTTGCAGTTCCTTCTCCCGGATGTGCTGAGACAGAAGTTCTGCTTCTTCCTTACTGTAGATCTCATCCGGTTTGTCGGGTTTATCGGTCTTTTTACTACGAGTCGCCATCGGGGCGGATGATTTTGTTTCAATCGCGTTTCAGTAGCGGTAATCCAGTGGGTTTGCTTAATTAATCGCGGGGTTCGCGTCGTGAGCCCTTTTCGTATCCCACCGCTGTCATCAATTTTATGTTACGTCCCGGTCGGCCGCGGCTGCGATGCTAGGCTGCAGGTGCTCGGGCCTGGACGCGGGGCTAGATCGCAAATTTTGGGTCAAACGAATCGTGTGATTCTCCCCAGGAATACGCGCGATCTGTCGGGCACGACACGATGTTCCGCGGAGTATAGAGCAAATGGCACTCACCAGTTCCTTTAATCCAATGTAATGATCTGGCACACCTGTGTCATGGAGTTGCGCACGTGCCCACGAAGCTGTTCGAGGGTCGGAGTTTTCTCGTTACAGGTGCGGAGGGTGTGAGGCGGGGTAGATGCTCCGTAGTAGTAGTGCAGGATCTCTGCACGCAGTCGACGGTAGAAAGCAGGCCTCGGGTCTCGTGGCGAGAATCCGCGTCGAATGATCGGTAATCGCGGATGGGTGTCGCAATCGATCTTGCTAACACTGTATGGTTTGCGAGCGGTAGCTTTCGGGTGCTCTGGCACGGGCGACTGAGGAGATTCTGGAGAGCGAGGGGGTTCAGTGGAGCGAGGATGCCCCTTGTCGGGAGCGGAGTTGGTGGGCTCGACACCTAGGTAAGGGTGGTACGCTTGTCCATGCTTTAGTTGGTATTCTAATTTTTTGATGAATTTCTTACGACCACCCCTGCGTACAGGGCGCATTTAGAATCACTCCCGTGACTCCGGCCAGCTGTATTCGTGTGGTTAATTCGGAGTTCCCTATTCTGTCAGGCGGTGCGATCGAGTCGCAACCTATGCGCCTTCGAGTAACTAGTAGACGGTGCGATCGAGCCGCAACCTGTGCGTCTACGGATGGGCGGTGCGATCGAGCCGCAGCCTATACGCCCCTATTCTAGTGATGCGAATACCTTGAAGAATCGGCGGCCAGTTATCAGCTAGGCGATTCCAATGCGTTAGCGGTCGGGGATGGGAGGAGATGGGAGAGTGAGTCTAACCTTGAATCGGTTAACAAGAGTATATTTTAACTAAAATGGATACACGAAAATATTCTGAGTTAGATTTAGTAAAAATATTCTTAGTTCACATTCACGGAAATATTCTAAGTCAAAACTCACGAAAATATTCTAAGTTAGATTCAGTGAAAATATTCTAAGTTCGTATTCACGAAAATATTCTAAGTTAAAACTCACGAAAATATTCTAAGTTAGATTCAGTGAAAATATTCTAAGTTCGTATTCTCGAAAATATTCTAAGTTAAAACTCACGAAAATATTCTAAGTTAGATTCAGTGAAAATATTCTAAGTTCGTATTCTCGAAAATATTCTAAGTTAGATTCAGTGAAAATATTCTAAGTTCGTATTCACGAAAATATTCTAAGTTAAATTCAGTGAAAATATTCTAAGTTCGTATTCACGAAAATATTCTAAGTTAAAACTCACGAAAATATTCTAAGTTAGATTTAGCACTTATACTAGACCCTAGGAGGGATGGAGGAAGCACTGCACCAGATCACTGCACGACTGAGACTGACTCTCGGGCGCTCCGCGGTCCCTGAGCTGCGGCTTTCCCGAGCCGCCGAATTTTCCTCTGGAGTGGGAAGGTAGTGGGGGTTTGGAAATTAGAACTTAGAAAATTTCGGCGCGGAGGGACTTAGAAAAATTCTCGGCCGAGGGACTTAGAAAAGTTTTGGGTTGAGGGACTTAGAAAAATTTTGGGTTGAGGGACTTAGAAAAATTTAGGGTCGAGGGACTTAGAAAAATTTTGGGTTGGGGGACTTAGAAAAATTTATGTTCGAGGGACTTAGAAAAGTTTTGTGGTGATTCCAGGGAAGGAAGAGAGAGAGAGAAAAAAAAAAATTTTTTGTGTGGTGCTTCCTCTTACAATTGGTAGTGCGGATGTGACAGAGGATAGGCAGAGTGGCCAGATTGCCGCAGGCGTGTGTACCACTTTCGGTGGTGGTCGTGCCGTTTGAACACATATTATCTTGGTAGGCCAAATGGCCGCGTACCAGGATGCCGTAATTGGACGGAAGGCTGTAGAAGCGACCATCGTTGATTCGTGTGTGACACGTCGAGAAGAAGCACTATCATTTGCGTAATAGTTGTGCACGCATGTACCGGTATATTGACAATGTCCGAGCCGTTCGAGTACGCCAGGCCCAATTGTGCCGGATGTTTCACGAGAAGCCAGCTATAATATTCGTTCCACAGGTTCCAGTGCATGATGAGCTAACTGTCAAACTGTTGATCCTCGCGAGTCGGTGGTAACGCGAGCGCAAAGTTAGCATGCAACGTGATCAACCGATGCAGAAAGTTTACGTGCATCGAGTAGACTCGTTGCCAGTCGGTCGCTTTGACGGACAGTAAATAGCGATGCAAGTTACTCAGGTGAATATCGTTCGCCGTGGGCTCTCGATCAAATAGTTCGAAAACCGGAAACACCGCGGTGAATCGATCGTCGATCGATCGTGGATCCGCAACGAAACACTGGGAATGGTGCCATAGCACAGCTTCGCCGTTCTGATTAACCTGATATAGAGCGTCTGTTATGTATACGAGATTGAACAAGGTGCGCAGGTGAAACACACGGAACCCATTTATGACGTCGAGGCCCCTGCAGTACTGCAGCGGACTAAACAAGCAGCAGTTATGGCCTCGATGCACGTTCTTCTGGCACATCTCGGCGCTCGTCCATGGCACCGGTCGCATGCGCATTAACCATTTGGGCAGTGAAAACTGCTGTTTGAAATTTTCAATCGCGTCGTTACCGTCGTCGCTAACATTATGCGATTCATCCATCTCCATTAATTCAACTTCTGGCTCGCTAGTCGCATTACGTCGTGCGCTAAAATCATCGTCGCGTATCGAATCACCTAGATCCAAGTTGCGCGACGCGCGAAATTGTTCGCGTTCACGTGTGCGCTCCGTCATTTCTATGCATGTAGAATCTCACACGCCCTGATCGTCGCGGCGTACCTTACTACACTAGGACAACAGCGTGTATTGAACGACCGCTCAATCTTACTGCCGTGATGCATTCCCCGTCGTCGCAATCGCAGCATTGCTACCGCTGTTCTTTCCGGATTGACCTGAAAAACGACATTTGTAAACATTTGTTAACATTTGTATGCTACGAGTGGATCTCAAGAGGGATCCAGCGGATCGGCGGCTAAACAAACGTGGAAGACGACGGTGTCGACGGGACGAGAGAGCGAACGGTTTAGCACCATGTCACCGTCGTCGTCGTCGGCACCTAACTCTGCCATCGTCACCTAACCATCGTTTTTGCCGCCACCGCTCGATCCGCTCGAATTACCGCTGTTGCCACTGCTATTGGTCCAATTACCACCGCTGCTCTTGTTTCGACCAAGCCAAAAGGCCAATACGATAACAATCACCACAAGAATGACAAAGATTATGGCCGTGTTTTTCCAGTCCGGCGTCGACACTTTTTGTGCGGGAGCCGTGCACAGATTTATTAGGTTGTTCGGAAAGTTCGTTTCAAATTTTTAAAATAAATTAAGAGCGCAATATTTTACACAAAGAGGAACTTTATTGAAGCAAATATGTACCGTTTTGTTCAACAACCTTGGCCCATATTTCAGGAAGCTGCATGACGCCTTTGCTCCAAAATAAAGGTTTCTTATTGGCGAAGAATTTATCAAGATGACTTTTGAGGACTTTCAAAGACTCGAATTTCTTGTCCCGAAGAAAATTTTTTAAAGAAAGAAATAGATAGTAGTCAGATGGGGCAAGGTCGGGAGAATATGGAGGATGAGGAAGAACGTCCCATTCGAAGTCTAACAGCTTCCTACGGATAGACATTGCGACGTGAAGTCTGACGTTATCATGATAGAAAACAATTCCACGCCTGTTGGCCAATTCAGGGCGCTTCCGTGCGATGGCAGTCTTCAGTTCATCCAGTTGAAGGCTGTACTTCGCCGCGTTGATGGTTTCGTTTGGTTGAAGAAGCTCATAATATACCACGCCCTTAAAATCCCACCAGATACTCAGAAGAACCTTTTTCGCGTGAAGCCCCGGCTTGGCCACTGTTTGCGTAGACGCGTCGCTGGTTCCCCACGACCTCTTGCGGCTAACATAATTGTATAGGATCCAACTTTCATCGCCTGTTATGATCCTCTTCAAGAACGGTTCTTTTTGGTGCCATTGAAACAGCATATCGCAGACGTTCACACGTTCCAGCAACTGCCGTTCATTCATTTCGTGTGGCACCCACACATCCAGTCGACTTGAGAATCCTAGCTTCTTCAGATGGTCATGCACGGTGAAAGCAGACTTGTGCAGAATGTCGGCGAGTTCTCTAACTGTCACTCGAGGATTTTCGTGCACGAGATCCATAAGAGGCGTTTCATCAACCTCCTGAGGCCGGCCTGAGCGAGCTTGATCTTCCATGTTGAAATCGCCAGCTTCGAATCTACGATACCATTTTCGAACTGTCTGGTGAGTGACGCAGACATCTCCATATACTGAGAACATCTCATTCAAGGTCTGCGAAGCCGTGAAGCCACGTTTTAAACAATATAGCATCACATGACGAAAATGGCCTTTTGGTTCTCCATTTTTCAAACTGATTTCTGACGAAATAGTTGCACTTAGGAAGATCTGCGAAGTTTCCTTAGCGAGCTCATAGATCCGGGAATGTTTGTAGACAAACATAAAATCGTTTAGAGCGCCCTCGTTCTTACTGATTACATAGAAATGTGGAGCGCGCGAAATTTGAAACGAACTTTCCGAACAACCTAATATTTATCGGTTCTTAACACTACTCACCTTTCGAGCTATCTCGTGTCACTCCTTATTTTAGACGTGCGTGTGCAACAAGCAGTGCTAAAAGCAGTGACGCATTTATTAGATATCGCGTTCACGCGCTGTGCACACTTAGGGGTATCATATATATATATATAGCGAGTCAAGTGTGTGCGTGGAAGATATATAACAGACTCGATTCGTACGACTACACGTCAGTCGTCTCTTATTAGTAATCGCCACGCATCGAACGCTCACTCGTACGCACCCTCACGCTACTTACACTCTCGAATATGTCGCGCAACAAACGCAACAGCAGCACAATCGTTTCAACCGCCGCCGCTACGGAAGACATGTGGGCCAACATCGATCGATATATTTCTCAGCGTACCAAACGAGAGGAAGATGACCGTTACCTATTGAGCAAGGACAGCATATCTGGGAAGCGACGAGATAATCGCGACGATGTGGGCAACGATCGGGAGGAAAACG
Organism: Harpegnathos saltator; assembly: GCF_003227715.2. Lineage (NCBI taxonomy): Eukaryota > Metazoa > Arthropoda > Insecta > Hymenoptera > Formicidae > Harpegnathos > Harpegnathos saltator. The sequence continues at coordinate 346,896 of NW_020229888.1, forward strand.
ACTCTGAGCAGAAACAGCGACAAATTGAACACAAGAAACGTCGCCTTTTTCTACTCAATGACGACGACGACGACAACGAGGAGCAAAACGACGATGACGGCGACGATGTGGGCAACGATCGGGAGGAAAACCACTCTGAGCAGAAACAGCGACAAATTGAACGCAAGAAACGCCGCGTTTTTCTACTCAACGACGACGACGACGACGACGACAATAACAATGAACAAAACGACAACGAGGAACAAGACGGCAACGGGAAACGAAAACAGGGCAACGAACGTGGCCGAAAGTCCTATCATCGTCCGTCTGTTTCGTATAAACGAGCTATTGTTGGCGGTAGCGATGACCGTGGCAATAATGACGATGTCAACGACCGCAGTGACAAGAAAATTGAAAAACGTCAGCGTTCACCGCCGGTATGCATCCCCAACAAGCGTGGCAATCGAACGGAACGCGATGGTCGGTCTCCTGTGAAAAACATACGCGGACGCGCTACTACCGAACGCATTGTTGAAAAGTCAGAACGCACCATGGACCGACTCGAACGCGCTCGACCTATTGCAAACAACAGCGACGAGAATGACGGCTGCGCCACTGCCGCCGATGACCAACGTGGTGGTAGTGGTGGTGGTGGTGAGAAGTTGGACACTTTGTTGGGCGATGCTACCGCAGATATCAGACAAATTTGGAACAATTTGGGTAATATGTGGAACTCGATGAGCATGAGACGCAAGAGTAACGAGTATACAATGGAGTTTTCCGACGGAGGAAATTTGGAGTCATTGAGCACATATCGCGCGATTGGCAACACGCTGAATTTGACTTGTTGGTCTTTACTGTCTCGCCTCGATGCAGACTTATGCATTCGAGAGACTGGTGTGACCAATGAAAACTACATGCGATATGTGCGAGAGATGGTGCACTCGATCAAGGGAACCGTCTTGGAAGTGTACGATCACGCCAAACGACATTCGCGCAAGTGTAACATCTCCGTTTCCATGATGGAGCAGCTGCGCAAGCAATTCAACGATATTAACGATGAAAACAACTGGGACAACGTAGCGAACGACGCTGGTGGCAACAGTAGCGAAACAGTAGCAACACATCGCAACAAAAGTGATGCTCTTGTCGACGACATGTATCTAATAATTGACGATAATGCTGCCGCAACATCAGATATCGCGGAAGAAGGTCAACGAATTGTGGCTTTCTCCTTTCCATCTGAAAATGATTCTCTAACTGAACAGCGCAAGTGGCACAGACTGATCGGACGTTAGGACTCACGCGTGCAGATATTTTTACAATTTTTAGCCATGATGTGCAAAGGCTTTTTCGACGGTATTCGCGAATCTGGTAGATTCGCTACTGTGAACGGTATTTTTGACGAATCCCATAGAGATTATTTGCGCTCGCGTTTGACGTACAAATACCAACAAAAAGATGCAAGCATGACGCATCGGGTCCATGGGTTCATGTTGATTTCCGCCATGAGGCGAAAGTTTAAATTCGAGGCATTTGTCGATCGCAGCGGAATTCTCGATGAAATCGTACGTGATTTCGTACGTAACGATGTGTTTCCCGGACAAGATCCCATGACCAAACTGCGCATATTTCTCAATTTGTCTCTAACGCGCAAAACACAACGTCTGAACCTGCTTGGTACAGATCATCCGACGACGGCAGCGGCGACGGCAGCGGTGGCAGCAGCGACGGCGGCGACACCGGTATCAATCAGCGGCGCTATCGCGGGTGGTGGTGGTGGTGGTGGTATTGGTAAATTTGGCCCCTCTGCAACTTTCGCTGCGCCGTTTAGCGCCGCGTCTGTTCAATGCGATTCAGATGATTGCGCCGAACTCGCTCTAATCGAACTCTCACAACTCAAGCTTGATATCGAAAAACATGTCATCGTTGTAAAAGGTTACATTGTACTTTTGATTAATTAATTTGTACGTTTTGCAGGGAGAGGTGATTGTACAATAAAAAGACATAATTTTGTTGATATAAATAAATATATTGTGTTTCTTGTCTCTAAAACATTAATCTTGATACATTACATTTTGTGCGTCTTCGCGCCACTACACGCTTCTGTACAATTGCGTTGACGACGATGAATAACTTTATCGCATTCCGAACATATCAGAAACACGGTGGCTTCTTCGTCATTGGCTCGAGTTTGTTTCCGCTCTACTCGTACTCTGCCCGTATGCTGGCAACCTAATGATCCGGCCCAACGTAGGAATACAACGTACGAATCGAAAAGTCGCTGCATCGCCTGTTGCTCAGCCGCCCTCGATTTGGACCGAAGTGCAGCGCGCACTTCTGGTCCAAACATTATATGATTTTCCAATGAGATGAAGCGACGCAACAAGTCGTCATTTTGCTTCACCGTTTCTTTTCCTCGAACATTGCCGTTCGCCTTGCGCATATCGCAAATTGTAATCGCAGCATTCAAAATGCAATCGATGTGCCAACGGGCGGATCAAAACGGGCGTCCACGTCCCGCCAGAGTCGCGCCAATAAACGTTGACCAGTTATTTCGCGCGCCGCGTCAAACATCCGCAATCGCAAAACTGTTGTTGTGTCCGCGCCACTTGTGTCGTCACTCTCGGATAAGATTGTACGTTGTACTGTGTGTCCGTCGTGATGCACAGTCGATGCGTCCGGAGCGCTCATGAGCGTTTCATCATTGGCTCGATACAGAGGTCGCAGTAAATTATTAGTTGTCGCCTCAGCTAAATAACAATCATATTCGAACGGTGAATACGCCGAGGTCAAGGTGATAGATTTGTCGCGTCCGCAGCCACGTCTTCGATCGTACGGTTTCCATTCGTGTTGAAGGACAAAGCGTTCGGCGAACTCCCGATAGTCGATGACCAGTTGAGCTAAAGTCCAAGATGAAAATGTTCGCGCGATTCCTCGCCATCCGACATGGATCGAATTGTGATATCTGAGTAAGAGAATGTCGATGGGTAAACGAAAAATAGCGTTGCGCGATAACGAGGAAATGTAAGCAAAATACTCGTTTCCGCCGACACGAAGCCAATGAGCGTTACATTCGACGCAGCCTATGAAGAAGGATAGATTCTTCAATATCGTTACGAAACGCATAATGTACAATTGTCCACGACTCGTTACCAATGCAGCGATGGTGTGTAACGTGATCCAGAGTAATTGCGAAATACCGTGTTGTCACACACCGCCAGCCGGTAAATACAGTGGCTCGATTCGAATGTTTCGGTTAACGCGTATCGAATCGATCGACGACTCGAGCGAATGGTAACGAATGTGCACTGGAGCGTAACGGCCGTACGCCTTCAATACGCTAAACTCGTCATTGAACACCGAATGGCGATCGCCAGCATTATTCGGTTTATGATTGTGATCAACACACGAACGATCAAACGAAGGCATCGCGCTCGTTCTTTCAGGCGCCACATCGAATCTGGAGGTAAATTCTGAAAACGACAAGTTCGTGGCGAGTGGCAATGGTGTGGCTGCGTTCACTTCGACCAATAATTTTTCGACCTTGCGCGAATCTTCCATCGCATGCATCTTGCTCGCCGCCTCCTTGGCATTCGGCACGTTGGTAGTGGTGGTGTTGGTGGTGGTACCACCGTTTGTAGTCGCCGCTACCGCTACATCGGTATCGTGACGCTCGATCAATTCAAATATACGTCGCATTTCTCGCACGTATTGATCATTGGCTCTAGCGAACATGTTTATGTCGAAACATCAAGAACGTTTGAGTTCTGACCCGTTCAAATAGTCCGTGTCTCTCACGAGATCGTCTAACTGGTCAAATAGTTCGCGAGCTGCCCCGAAAGAACTAATTGACGGTTGCGACGATGTCTCGGTTGACAATCCGTACGTTGGGATGAAACTCTGTGCAAATACAATTGAATACAGCGCGTCGCGCGGTCTGCTTCGCAGAAATCGAGAGAATGCGTCGCGCCACTCGTTCGGCACTCGATGCGAAAGACGTATCGATTGCGCGGACGCTTCACCGTCCATTGTTGTAGTATTGTTGCTCATGTTGTTCGTATGTTCTGAGCACATACGCTATTATTTGTGTTCCGCAATTTTTTGGCTATTTCTTCGCAACGTCGTCGCAAGGAGACAATGGTGACGCGACGGTAACTATGAATGCGTTCGAATAGTTTTAGCTAGCGCTGAGATCTCGTACTCTTCTCAACAGCGGCGTGAGTGCGATGCGCTGATAACCAGGGGAATTGGTGCGGACGGAGTATACATTTCTTCCGACGATCCGTACAGTATCAGCCGATCATTTTGCGCGATGCATATGTTTTGCTCAAGACGAAAACTCGCTTGGCTCGTTTTCGTCTTGAGCAAAGCAAGCCAAGCGAGTTCGGGCTTGGTCTGAATTCTCGTGCGCGAGCTGTCCGCGGTAGCGAATCGTTTATTCGAGTCAATGATGTTGATATCATTACGATGTATTATTCGATCCTCATATCGCGCGTGCTTGTTGAACGTGAGTGAACATGGGTGGCCTATTTTAAAGGATCCACTCAAATATCTCAGAAAATATTAGGCAAATTAAAAAATATTTCAGACAAAAGTTGTATGACTTAAAAGAGGACATAAAGCAGCGATATCACTTTGTTTACAGATAGCGCTACTTTCGAGATATTCACTGATCATTATAATTTTCTTGAATAGAAATCTCAATTTTTTATTATATTATCTTTTTCTACCACTTAATTTGAACAACTTTTGTTTGACACATTTTTGTATTTGACTAATATTTTTTTAGATATTTATGGAGAACTTTTTCAACATTTAACCTATAATATCTTGCTGACTATTCGTCGAAAGAAAAAGTGATATTAGACTTTTTATTTTATTTAGTCTCTAGAATATATTGCTACAATAGTGCCCTGATTTTGTCAATTTGACAATATAGAAATTTCCAAAGATCGACAAGTTAATAAAAAATAATGGCACCATTGTAGCAATATATTCAAGGGACCAAATGGAATAAAAAAGTCTAATACCACTTTTTCTTCCGACAAATAGTTAGTGATACAGCATAAGTTAAATGTTGAAAGAGTTTTCCTTAAATATTTAACAAAATATTAGGCAAATGAAAAAATGTTTCGGACGTTACTTTCGAGATATTCACTGATCATTATTTTCCTAAATGGAAATCCCAATTTTTTATTGTATCATCTTATTCTACGAACAAATTTTAACAACTTTTGTCTGAAACATTTTTCTATTTGCCTAATATTTTTTTAGATATTTAAGAAAAACTTGATAACTTCTTCAGCTTCACACTGCCATATAAATGGCCACCCTGTGCTCGCGTATAAATGGCCACCCTGCGCTACCATTCGCATCCTCCTTCCAGGTATTTTTTTTGTAAACGCGACATTTTAGGAAAAAATGATTCAGACAAGTTGTACAATTTCAAAAGGGACATATAAAAAATATATCATTTTGTTTACAGATGGCAATACTTTCGAGATATTCACTGATCATTAATTTTCTTAAATGGAAATCCCAATTTTTTATTGTATCACCTTTTTCTACGAACAAATTTTAACAACTTTTGTCTGAAACATTTTTCTATTTGCCTAATATTTTTTCAGATATTTAAGAAAAACTTGATAACTTCTTCAGCTTTACGCTGCCGTATAAATGGCCGCCCTGTGCTTCCGTATAAATAGCCGCCCTGCGCTACCATTCCGCATCCTCGTTCGACGTATTTTTTTTGTAAACGCGACATTTTAGGAAAAAATGTTTCAGACAAAAGTTGTATAATTTCAAAGAGGACATATAACAAATATATCATTTTGTTTACAAATGGCTCTACTTTCGAGATATTCACTGATCATTAATTTTCTTGAGCAGAAATCTAAATTTTTATTATATTATCTTTTTCTACCACTTAATTTGAACAACTTTCGTCTGAAACATTTTTCTATTTGCCTAAAATTTTTTTAGATATTTAAGAAAAACTTTTCAATATTTAACTTATATCTTGCTAACTGTTTGTCAAAAGAAAAAGTGATATGAGACTTTTTTATTCTATTTAGTCTCTAGAATATATTGCTGGAATAGTGTCTTATTTTTTTGTTAATTTGACGATATAAAAATTTCCAAAGGTCGCCAAGTTAATAAAAAATTATGGCACTATTGTAGCAATATATTCAAGAGACCAAATGGAATAAAAAAGTCTAATACCACTTTTTCTTCCGACAAATAGGTAGCGATATATCATAAGTTAAATGTTGAAAGAGTTTTCCTTAAATATTTAACAAAATATTAGGCAAATGAAAAAATGTTTCATATGAAAGTTGCTCAAATTAAATGATGAAATAAAATAATATAATAAAAAATTGAGATTCCCATTGAAGAAAAGTAATAATCAGTAAATATTTCAAAAGTGTCGCCATCTATAAACAAAACGATACCGCTGTCCTATGTGCTCCTTTAAGCCATGCGACTTTTGTCTGAAACATTTTCCGATTTAACGCAGCGTTTGATATATTTGAATGGATCGTTGAAAATGGGGCACCCCTGCTGGCAGCAGGCAAGGGTGCTCGTTTGTACGCGCACATTGGCCTGTTTACTGCGCAATCAGAAGAGTTTCTCGCGTAAAAATACACGTGCATGCCTGGTTTGTGTAGACGCCTGGTTCGAAGAAACTCGATGACACATGTGATATTTTCGGACGTTTTTTCTTATAGTTACTTCGTCAATTTCGCTCTTCGGTATGCGCATTGTCAGCGGCGTAAATGTATCATCGTGTGTGAAAGCTCAAGCTGGCCACGTATCAGTTGACAATTATCTTGATCTGCGACCGTTTTTTTAAGACCGTATACAACGGCAAAAAGTACGAATTTGTATTTGATGACTTGAACATCAATATTGGCTCGCCGAGCCGGGGCGATGTAACGTCTCGCGTCTCCCTAGGGATCGTGATCCGCCTGCTCTCTATTTATTTAGGCCTACCTGCTTACACCGGCACTGCCTGGGATGCCGAGAGCTTTTCCGGACAGATGGTGAAAGGGGGGAAATATGGTGATTGTAGGTGATATAAAGATTATGGCTATTGATAGGAATAGAGACTAAACAATTGTTTATTTAACAATGAGACAATATGATAGTTAAAAGTGTAATATAAATGAGTGATAATACTTATAGTTATATAATTAATGAATACAAATGTGGTTTACATTATATAGCTGCTAGTAATGAGTTACAGTGAAGTGTTGAGAAAATGTACAGTTATCCTGCCCGGTGGAAGTAATGAAGGTGGTACGGTAATTTGCGAGGAGTTCCAGTGAGAGAATAGGACTCCAGTTGGTAAATGTAGGTGGCTGTCTTGTTGTTGAAAGTGTCGTCCTGTGTTAAATCTACCAATTCTATGTCTAGAGTTTCTGTCGTCGAACGCTGTTTAACCAGCCGAGGGTTGCGCGTGTGAGCCCTGTAAGAGCTTGGTAAAGAATGCGAATCCGGAATGAAGTGTCTTTGTGTGGAATGTAATGGACGTGGAGCGTATTTAAATGTGCTTATGAGTCTGTTTTGTAATAAAAACTTGATGTACGATGGAGGAACTAGATCGTGCCCCGTGATATCTTGTATTATACGGGGTTTGGTGGGGTCCATGTGTTGAGACAACAGGGCCGCTCGTCGGCAAGCTTCCTTACGTAGCTGCCTTGCCTTCTGTTTAACGCCCCCGCGATGTTTATTTGGCATCTAACGGATTGAGTTTAAGAATAACATTTTTGGTTGGACAAGTTAAAATAGCAATTGATAAAATTAATTATTGAGTGAAAAGGACTCTTGTGACTTTAGTTATCCGTTGCCAGAGTACTGTAAAAGTACTAATAATTAATGCTTACTACCATGCTTTGGCAGGGTTAGGTTATGCGGATTGTAGGAGAAGGATAATTGAGGCGGGTGGCGGCTGTCAGCTGCGCCCCTGAGATTGAAGGATGCTAAGCACTGTACAGGTTATTAATTCACAAGTTAAATTTCCTGATCTTGATGGAAAAGGGGTGGTCTTATGAGTTGGACGGGATGGATAGGATGCTTGAGCCGAGAGGCACCCGTAAGGCGCTCCTCAGTCTGGACAAGGATAGAGGCGGGTAGCTCCAGTAAGGCGCTTCCCTAAAAGTGAGCAAGATCTATGCTTAATAATGTAAGATTCAGATTTAATGGTTAATGAACTATAAATTCCGCTGGCAAGAGATGTTATGGCACCAATTGATTTAAGTAACTGAATAAAAAGGACAAAGATTTATGAATGCTTAATATCTTCCTTTCAAGAAAATGTTCGAATAAGAGGAAAAAGGCTGCCGATAAAACAAGGATGCTGCATAAAATTAAAATGCTTAGTAGAAAATATTGAAGAATTGTATGCCGATGCAATGGCATATGTTCGTTGTACAAGAGAATCGGTGATTTTAATGGAATTGTACAATAGCAAGTAACACAGTGAGGTGATTAAGGCGTATGCCGATGCAATGGCACACGTCTACACATACACAATAAAATCAGTTACAATTCAATAAATGCATATACATATATATATGTGGGTGGGGAAGGATGCACTTCATGAAATGATTTATATTATTCCAGCTTTTATAATGGATAATGTCAAGATCTTGTCGTTATTAAGAATATACTTTCGTCTAAATAAACAATGAGATTGTAAAAATATTATTAATCTGAAACCTTAGTAACTTGATTGTTTAATATAGAATAGTCTTTACGGATAATGGTAATAGCAGAACGCAGTATATTTTATATGTGCAAGTGCAGGTTACAGTGGAAACAGTGGGAATATTATATCAAGTACATAATTATACTGTCACATCCGCACTACCAATTGTAAGAGGAAGCACCACAAAAATTTTCTTTTTTTCTCTCTCTCTTCTTTCCCTGGAATCACCACAAAATTTTTCTAAGTCCCTCGACCCTAAAATTTTCTAAGTCCCTCGACCCTAAATTTTTCTAAGTCCCTCAACCCAAAATTTTTCTAAGTCCCTCGACCCTAAATTTTTCTAAGTCCCTCGACCCAAATTTTCTAAGTCCCTCAACCCAAAATTTTTCTAAGTCCCTCGAACATAAATTTTTCTAAGTCCCTCAACCCAAAATTTTTCTAAGTTCCTCGACCCTAAATTTTTCTAAGTCCCTCAACCCAAAACTTTTCTAAGTCCCTCGGCCGAGAATTTTTCTAAGTCCCTCCGCGCCGAAATTTTCTAAGTTCTAATTTCCAAACCCCCACTACCTTCCCACTCCAGAGGAAAATTCGGCGGCTCGGGAAAGCCGCAGCTCAGGGACCGCGGAGCGCCCGAGAGTCAGTCTCAGTCGTGCAGTGATCTGGTGCAGTGCTTCCTCCATCCCTCCTAGGGTCTAGTATAAGTGCTAAATCTAACTTAGAATATTTTCGTGAGTTTTAACTTAGAATATTTTCGTGAATACGAACTTAGAATATTTTCACTAAATCTAACTTAGAATATTTTCGTGAGTTTTAACTTAGAATATTTCCGTGAATACGAACTTAGAATATTTTCACTAAATCTAACTTAGAATATTTTCGTGAGTTTTAACTTAGAATATTTTCGTGAATACGAACTTAGAATATTTTCACTAAATCTAACTTAGAATATTTTCGTGAGTTTTAACTTAGAATATTTTCGTGAATACGAACTTAGAATATTTTCACTAAATCTAACTTAGAATATTTTCGTGAGTTTTAACTTAGAATATTTTCGTGAATACGAACTTAGAATATTTTCACTAAATCTAACTTAGAATATTTTCGTGAGTTTTAACTTAGAATATTTTTATGAATGTGAACTTAGAATATTTTTACTAAATCTAACTCAAAATATTTTCGTGTATTCATTTAGTTAAAATATACTCTTGTTAGCCGATTCAAGGTTAGATTCACTCTCCCATCTCCTCCCATCCCCGACCGCTAACGCATTGGAATCGCCTAGCTGATAACTGGCCGCCGATTCTTCAAGGTATTCGCATCACTAGAATAGGGGCGTATAGGCTGCGGCTCGATCGCACCGCCCATCCGTAGACGCACAGGTTGCGGCTCGATCGCACCGTCTACTAGTTACTCGAAGGCGCATAGGTTGCGACCCGATCGCACCGCCTGACAGAATAGGGAACTCCGAATTAACCACACGAATACGGCTGGCCGGAGTCCGGGAGTGATTCCAAATGCGCCCTGTACGCAGGGGTGGTCGTAAGAAATTCATCAAAAAATTAGAATACCAACTAAAGCACGGACAAGCGTACCACCCTTACCTAGGTGTCGAACCCACCAACTCCGCTCCCGACAAGGGGCATCCTCGTTCCACTGAGCCCCCTCGCTCTCCAGAATCTCCTCAGTCGCCCGTGCCAGAGCGCCCGAAAGCTACCGCCCGCAAATCATACAGTGTTAGCAAGATCGATTGTGACACCCATCCGCGACTACCGATCATTCGACGCGGATTCTCGCCACGAGATCCGAGGCCCGCTTTCTACCGTCAACTGCGTGCAGAGATCCTGCACTACTACTACGGAGCATCTACCCCGCCTCACACCCTCCGCACCTGTAACGAGAAAACTCCGACCCTCGAACAGCTTCGTCGGCACGTGCGCAACTCCATGACACAGGTGTGCCAGATTATTACATTGGATTAAAGGAACTGGTGAGTGCCATTTGCTCTATACTCCGCGGAACATCGTGTCGAGCCCGACAGATCGCGCGTATCCCTGGGGAGAATCACGCGATTCGTTTGACCCAAAAATTGCGATCTAGCCCCGCGTCCAGGCCCGAGCACCTGCAGCCTAGCATCGCAGCCGCGGCCGACCGGGACGTAACATAAAATTGGTGACAGCGGTGGGATACGAAAAGGGCTCACGACGCGAACCCCGCGATTAATTAAGCAAACCCACTGGATTACCGCTACTGAAACGCGATTGAAACAAAATCATCCGCCCCGATGGCGACTCGTAGTAAAAAGACCGATAAACCCGACAAACCGGATGAGATCTACAGTAAGGAAGAAGCAGAACTTCTGTCTCAGCACATCCGGGAAAAGGAACTGCAAGTACAAAGAGAATCCGACGCGGTGCGTAGGGAACGCGAATCATTTGAACGAGAACGCGAGCTTGCTCGGCGACGCATCGAACAGAGGGAAGCCGCCCTCCACGACCGCGAATCGGAAATGTCGCGTAGAGAAACATCGCACGACCGTACAGCCGACCAAGGCCCCATTAACGAAGAAATGTTGCGCGACATAGCCTCACTCCAGCGGGAACCTCCAAAAGACGGACCGTCACCCCCTATCGCCCCCTACTTCGACGCCACTAGTGTGCCTCATAGCCTCCAGCATGACTACTCCCTCGAGATCCCCCGTGTAACATTCAAGGACGCGCTCGAATCGGTACCACACTACGACGGATACAACGTGAGTTACGCGCAATTCGCGCGAGCCTGTAGACGCGCTAGAGACATCGTTCCCCCGTCCGCCGAACGAAACCTCGCACGCCTCCTCGTCAACCGACTGCGAGGGAAGGCCTACGCCGCGATAGAGGACGAACCATGCGATTCGGTCACGCAGCTCCTCGACGCGTTAAGAGCCACCTTTGGCTCTAGTAAATCAATCTATCACTGTAAAGGCGAACTCTATACCGTGTTCAAAGATCCCAACGAGGACATGACAGACTATGTCATCCGCGTAAAGGAACTTCGCGCATCCGTGCTAGAATGCGAACGCATGGAAAGAGGGATGTTAGACGAAAAACTAATTAGACAAATCGACGAAGCAACCGCGTACGCATTCTGCGATGGACTGCCGCGACAGTATCGTTACTTGCTAAGACCCGAGCACTACCGTAAACCATTCGAGGCATTCGCGTTCGCTAAGTCACTCGCGAGGCGGGATACACTCGACCAGGAACGAGAAGACGCCGCGCGCCGGAATAACGTACGACCACGATCCAACGACGTACGCATAATTGACAAACCGATTGCTCATTCGACTCCGATCAAACACGAGCCCGGGTATGGTCCCAACACGAATCGCAACGGATCAACACCCGCGTCTAGGAACAATCCCGCCAGGGACTACGCTGATCCCAGGGGCCCTCATGCTTGGCATAACCGAACACCCCCAGCCCCTCGATTTTCGCCACCTCCGCCGCGACCTCGAAATTCGATGACGGACCGGAACACAAAATGGTGCCGCTATTGTAAGAACATCGGGCACGAGATCGAAGAATGTCGTAAACGCCAATACAACAATTCGCGACGGGACCAGGGAAACGCCGCACGCCCCTCGGGGAATACGGACGCACCCCGAGCGGGAAGCTCTCAGACACCCACTCGTCCGATACGCAATATAACAGTGGAAGATTCACCTCAGCAAGAATCGCGGTCCTAAACCCCCGCGAATTTTCATACGCCCCCACAGTTACAATGAAGGCTGATGGCCTAACGGACACGATAACCTTCATGATCGACACCGGGGCCGCGCCAAATTTAATAAAAAAGGGAACACTAACTCGAAATAACGAAATAGATCCCATCGACACGCTACTCTTAAAAGGGATCACCGCGGGAAGCATCCCCACTCTGGGGTCTATTACTATTAAATACATGGGTTTCCCTATTAAACTCCATGTAATCAACGACGATTTCCCAATCGCACAGGAAGGAATCCTAGGATCCGCCTTCCTAAAGGACGCGGGGTCCATCGACTTCAAAAACCAAATTCTCACGTGGCAAGGAGTGCCCATTCCTCTTTCGAATAATACGTTGGTTACCGTACCGGCGAGAACGCGCGGGGTATTGCCGCTTAAAATCCTAAACCCAAGCCCTAGGGAAGGGTATATCCCTCGAATTACAATTCGCGACGACGTGTTCCTAGGAGACGCCGTCGTGTCAAATCGAAACGGTTTAGCGTATGTAGGAATCGTAAACGCCGGAGAAACGGAATGCAAACTCCCTATTCCTACGGTCGAACTAGAGGAAGTAGAGATATTAACCGGAGACCCCTCGACGTCGCGTCAACCGGAACTCGGGGGCTCCCCGGCCAGAGATAAAGGGATCCAACGCGCACGCACGCCTACCCTAGGGACTGACGTGCCTGCGCCTCGCCACAAAACAAAACAGCCCTTTGTCTCCCAAGCGAATACGCCCGAACGCCTAGGCCTTCCAGGCGAACCTCGCGACACACAACACATGCTCTCAAGCACAGCGGTCGATGATGCAACAGACACGTATAAACAAAGAGACACTCGACGCTCGAGGCTCCTAAACCTGCTGCGCCTTGACCATTTGAACGAGCCCGAAGTAAAAAACGTAAAAGAACTACTGAACGAATTCAGCGACTTGTTCCACCTACCCGACGAACAACTACAATGTACCTCAGCGACCAAACATCGAATAACTACCACCGACAACACTCCAATTAACACCAAACAGTATAGATATCCGCCAATACACAAGGAGGAAATTGATAAACAAATTCAAGATTTGCTAAAAAACAAGGTTATCAAACCTTCGAACTCACCATACAACTCCCCCTTGTGGATTGTGCCCAAAAAGGCCGACACCCAAGGTAACAAGCGTTGGCGAATGGTAATAGACTATAGAGCGCTAAACGAAAAAACCGTGGGAGACGCGTATCCGCTCCCCAACATAACCGAAATACTCGACCAACTCGGCAGCGCGAAATATTTCAGTATATTCGACCTCGCTTCAGGCTTCCATCAGATCGCGATGCATGAGGACGATGCGCCAAAAACAGCCTTTTCCACGCCCCATGGGCACTATCAATTCAATAGAATGCCATTCGGTCTGAAAAACGCGCCAGCTACCTTTCAACGCCTCATGGATCAAGTTCTGACCGGCCTGCAAGGAACCGAACTGTTCGTCTACCTCGACGACATTGTTATATACGCGAGCTCACTCGAAGAGCACTCAGCCAAGTTTGCGAAGCTAGCACAACGCTTACGCGTCGCGAATCTTCATCTACAACCGGACAAATGCGAGTTCCTGCGAAAGGAGGTATCCTATCTCGGACACGTAATAGGGGAAAACGGGGTAAAGCCCGACCCTAAGAAAATTATCGCGGTTAAAGACTTCCCACGGCCAAGAAACGCGAAAAACATAAAACAATTCTTAGGCCTAGCCGGTTACTACCGGCGCTTCATACAAAATTTCTCCAAAATAGCTAGACCACTAACATCCCTGTTGAAAAAAGACGCCAAATTCACGTGGAACGAGCTACAAGAACACGCATTTGTCTCGCTCCGCAACTCGTTATGCACGGAGCCGATCTTACAATACCCGGACTTTACTAGACCGTTCGTCGTCACCACGGATGCGTCCGGATATGCGATAGGCGGTATAATCAGTCAGGGACAGATAGGCAAAGATCTCCCCATCGCATACGCCTCTCGACTCTTAAACGCAGCGGAACAAAATTACTCGACAATCGAGAAGGAACTCTTAGCCATAGTGTACTGTGTACAACATTTCCGTCCCTACCTCTACGGTCGCAAATTCAACCTGGTCACGGACCACAGACCACTAGTGTGGCTGCATTCTGTGAAAGATCCGAGCTCGAGATTAGTCCGTTGGCGATTAAAACTTCTCGAATACGAGTACGAAGTCACATACAAAGCAGGTAAAGTTAATGCTAACGCAGACGCCTTGTCCAGGAACCCCGCCGAAATACGCCTATTCCCCCTCGCCCCTGAACTTGACGTCTCCAGTTCCGATGAATCCATCTTTTCCCCGCGACCCGACCAACAACGACGAGAAGAGAATTCGCGAGACCAACCGCCAGACGCACACGACCCCGACGATCACCACGACGATCACCCCGACGACTCAGAAACCGACACCGATGACAGCAGTACAACAGACAGCGCGTCCAGCCCAGAAACCGAGATATTCGATCAAGTAAATGAACCATACGTACTGCGTAACGAAAATATAACCGAGATCAAAGACAATTTCCTATTGCGAAAGGACCACAAGGCCGTATTCGTCACCCAAAAGGGCGACCCCTGCGATAAAGGAGCTAGACTGCTCCAGGAACATGACTTGCTACCTGCGTTACGCAGCCAAACACTGGGAAGAGCGAGTGTAACGACGGAGAAGGAACCAAAAATCATATCCCTGGTGATCAAAGAGCGTAAAATCACGCAACTAGACATAGAGATCCTTCGCGAGGCCATACAATCCCTACGAGATGTCTGTCAAGAGCTTCAACTCAACTCCGTGTCACTATGCAAGGGCGACTTAGAAAACGTACCTTCCGACACCATCCGCAACCTGCTGCAACAAACATTTGAGGGCGACCCGACCAAAATCCTCCTATGCAACAACCAAATTCAAGTACCACCCCCGGGAGATAGGAGAAGGATTCTAGAGGAATGCCATTCCAGCATGATCGGAGGACACAAAGGAGTGACAAAGACGTACTTGCGCATCAAGGAAAAATATCAATGGCCCAATTTGAAGGAAGAAATACAGGAATTCATCCGCAACTGCAGAAGTTGCCAATTAAAGAAACTAGTAAGAGTAAAAACAAAGCAGCCCATGGTCATCACGGACACCCCAAAGGAAGCGTTCGAGAAAATCTCAATGGATATCATGGGCCCACTCCCCACCACTTCCTCCGGCAATTCCTACATCCTCACAATACAAGACCTACTAACCAAACACTCCACCGCCATCGCGCTGAGACAAGCCTCCGCGTTAGACGTAGCAGACGCGTTCGTAAACAATTTCATCTGCCTATACGGCGCACCAAAAGCAGTTCTAACCGACCAAGGCTCTCACTTCATTAACAGCCTCATCAAGGCTGTGGCCCGAAAATTTAAGATCAACCAGTGCAAGACTACCGCGTACCACCCACAATCAAACGGGTCCATAGAACGCAGCCACCACGTCTTGTGGGAATATCTGAAGCAATACACCAATACGCAACACGAATGGGACGAATTCCTTAATCTCGCAATGTTCTCGTATAACTCAAGCGTGCACGAAGGGACCTCCTATAGGCCACACGAGCTAGTCTTCGGGAAAAGTGTGCGAACACCGTCTAGCGACCCACCTATCGAGGATAACTTAAGCGAAACATACAAGGATTACTTAACTACGCTGTTCAATCGCCTAAAAACCACACAGGAACTCGCTCGCGAGAATCTCTGCGGAGCCAAGGCCCGTAGCAAACGCTACTATGATCGAAACTTAAACCCTCAGAACTTCAGAGTAGGAAGCTGCGTGTACTTACTAAAAGAACCCAGCAAGGGTAAGCTAGGAGACCAATACTCGGGCCCATACCGAGTACTAGAAGTATTACGAAATAATAACATACGCATTAGTATAAGCGAAAACCAGACGAAAATCGTCCATAGTAATAAGTTGCGTCTAGATAAGGCCAAAGGCCCCCCTCTCCGACCATAGGCCAGCAACCCCCACTGCTAACACCAGGACACAAGGCAGAACGACGCGACGAAGGGCACACATCAGTACACCACGAGCCTCGCACCAGGATGCACCTCCTGAAGCCCTCGCCCTCTTCGCTGCCTTCGGAACCGAGCCTGCAACCTCCCTCCTGGGATACGACTGTGGAGGAGAAGGATTAAACATTACATCGCTCTCATTAACCGACATTGCCGAATGCCACGTTGACGACGTCGAACCTAAGAAAGAAGAGGTCTATCTACAGCTAATGCAATTCAACGACTTCACCCACACCGAGGCCATTCAATGCCGCCTAGAAGTCGACCGCATAATCTACCGCTGTGGAATGTGGTCCCATGTATCCACTGTCCCCGGAGGAAAACGGAGCTATATAAGAGAAATCTCCGAAGAAGCCTGCAGGAAGTCCCAGGAAACAGGAGCTATCATTTTGGGAAACGATATCCTAATTGACGGTTTAAAAAGAAACTCAACTACGTCACGGAGTCTGACCCTCGCTGGATCACTACAAAACGACGGCGCCTGTCAAGGAGCCGCCTATACTGACCCATTCGGAACGTGGGAAAACGCCATTGTCCAGGCTAGCGTCCGGATAACCTTACGAGACTTCCTGGTCCCCATCAAAATAATGGCCAACGAAGTCATACTACCTTCGGGAATCCGCTGCAAAGCCACCAGCCGGGAATGCCTCGACGCCGACGGGACCACTACATACTGGAAATCCACACCCAAGGATAATTGTAATTTCGACAGATACGATATACTTTACGAAGGCTTCGCGCACAAACTATCCCCTTCACCCGGACAAGGGGATGGACCCACCATCTACACAGTTACTAACAACGATGCAACATTCGCCCTCGCCAAAACCTCAGAATCAAACCTCTGCGGGTACAAAATCATGCACACAGAACACCCAAAACTCTTCATTCTCGAAACCTCGAGAGGAAGGACTTTCAAGGAAAAATCCAATATCGCAATAGACAACCTAGACATGTTCGCCTACGTGAACTCCAAATTTGTCTACATCGAACGTCACATGAAAAACCAACTGACGAAACTCTACAAGGACATCATGATACAGAAATGCGCGCTGGAAAGACAAATCCTAGAAAACGCACTATCCTTATCTAGCATCGCCCCGGACGAAATGGCGCACCGCCTAATGAAAAGCCACGGATACACGGCAGTGACCTCCGGAGAAGTCATATATATAATTAAATGTATCCCAGTCACGTGCAAAATCCGCCAAGCAGAGCGTTGCTACAACGAACTTCCAGTAACTTACAACAACGCCTCATATTTCCTGACACCGCGCTCACGCATCCTCACCAAATCCGGCACACCGAGGGAATGCAACGAGTTGTTACCTCCGATGTACAATATCGAGGAGGCCTGGTATAAAATGATGCCACGACCAGTGGAATCAATCGCACCTCCCGTAATCCAACCTCTTACCAAGCCTACCTGGAAGTACATAAACCCTTCCAACCTGGCGACCAGCGGAATATACTCCGCCGACGACCTAGACCGACTCAGGAACCACATAATGTTCCCAGTGGAGAAACCTGCAATCATCAGCACCTTAGCACAAGGAGCCATGGGAAGAAAGGTCCCAGCCGGAACCATCTCCCTGTATAATATGCTGGACGAAGAATCTCTGGAAAAAATCGCCGAGAGCGCAGGAGCACGCC
This sequence comes from Harpegnathos saltator, assembly GCF_003227715.2. Taxonomy (NCBI): domain Eukaryota; kingdom Metazoa; phylum Arthropoda; class Insecta; order Hymenoptera; family Formicidae; genus Harpegnathos; species Harpegnathos saltator. The sequence goes on from NW_020229888.1 coordinate 365,064, forward strand.
TATGGAAAGGTTTCATCACATTCGGTTCAGCGAGCGCAGGCATCTTGAGCATCATACTCCTGATCCGACTAGCCAAATTGGTAGTCGACTCCATTATAAGAGGCTACGCACTCCACTCGATATACGGATGGAGCCTCCACCTATTAGGCGCAATCTGGAGCTCACTCACCCACCTGCTGATCCACCTTGGAGGACGCGGGAAGACCCAACAGAACGAACAGCCCAGAGAAGAAGAAGCAGCCTTGGAAGTATTAGTACATCCCAAAACCGAGGCAGCCGACAACGCACGAGACACTAACAGTGAAAGTGAAGCGCGAATTGCAAGTGCCCCAACAAAAAGTTACAGCGAACTAAATAATTATCTGAGCGAAATACGCCAAACCAGACATTAAAGCGACATTTAGAATAAGTACATATATACATATCTCCAGAAAACGTCGGTTCAATGACGACCGACATTTTCTAATAAGGGGGGAGGTGTCACATCCGCACTACCAATTGTAAGAGGAAGCACCACACAAAATTCTTTTTTCTCTCTCTCTTCTTTCCCTGGAATCACCACAAAATTTTTCTAAGTCCCTCGAACATAAATTTTTCTAAGTCCCTCAACCCTAAATTTTTCTAAGTCCCTCGACCCTAAATTTTTCTAAGTCCCTCGACCCTAAATTTTTCTAAGTCCCTCAACCCAAAATTTTTCTAAGTCCCTCGACCCTAAATTTTTCTAAGTCCCTCAACCCAAAACTTTTCTAAGTCCCTCGGCCGAGAATTTTTCTAAGTCCCTCCGCGCCGAAATTTTCTATGTTCTAATTTCTAAACCCCCACTACCTTCCCACTCCAGAGGAAAATTCGGCGGCTCGGGAAAGCCGCAGCTCAGGGACCGCGGAGCGCCCGAGAAGCAGTCTCAGTCGTGCAGTGATCTGGTGCAGTGCTTCCTCCATCCCTCCTAGGGTCTAGTATAAGTGCTAAATCTAACTTAGAATATTTTCGTGAGTTTTAACTTAGAATATTTTCGTGAATACGAACTTAGAATATTTTCACTAAATCTAACTTAGAATATTTTCGTGAGTTTTAACTTAGAATATTTTCGTGAATACGAACTTAGAATATTTTCACTAAATCTAACTTAGAATATTTTCGTGAGTTTTAACTTAGAATATTTTCGTGAATACGAACTTAGAATATTTTCACTAAATCTAACTTAGAATATTTTCGTGAGTTTTAACTTAGAATATTTTCGTGAGTTTTAACTTAGAATATTTTCGTGAATACGAACTTAGAATATTTTCACTAAATCTAACTTAGAATATTTTCGTGAGTTTTAACTTAGAATATTTTCGTGAGTTTTAACTTAGAATATTTTCGTGAATACGAACTTAGAATATTTTCACTAAATCTAACTTAGAATATTTTCGTGAGTTTTAACTTAGAATATTTTCGTGAGTTTTAACTTAGAATATTTTCGTGAATACGAACTTAGAATATTTTCACTAAATCTAACTTAGAATATTTTCGTGAGTTTTAACTTAGAATATTTTCGTGAATACGAACTTAGAATATTTTTACTAAATCTAACTCAGAATATTTTCGTGTATTCATTTAGTTAAAATATACTCTTGTTAGCCGATTCAAGGTTAAATTCACTCTCCCATCTCCTCCCATCCCCGACCGCTAACGCATTGGAATCGCCTAGCTGATAACTGGCCGCCGATTCTTCAAGGTATTCGCATCACTAGAATAGGGGCGTATAGGCTGCGGCTCGATCGCACCGCCCATCCGTAGACGCACAGGTTGCGGCTCGATCGCACCGTCTACTAGTTACTCGAAGGCGCATAGGTTGCGACCCGATCGCACCGCCTGACAGAATAGGGAACTCCGAATTAACCACACGAATACAGCTGGCCGGAGTCACGGGAGTGATTCCAAATGCGCCCTGTACGCAGGGGTGGTCGTAAGAAATTCATCAAAAAATTAGAATACCAACTAAAGCACGGACAAGCGTACCACCCTTACCTAGGTGTCGAACCCACCAACTCCGCTCCCGACAAGGGGCATCCTCGTTCCACTGAACCCCCTCGCTCTCCAGAATCTCCTCAGTCGCCCGTGCCAGAGCGCCCGAAAGCTACCGCCCGCAAATCATACAGTGTTAGCAAGATCGATTGTGACACCCATCCGCGACTACCGATCATTCGACGCGGATTCTCGCCACGAGACCCGAGGCCTGCCTTCTACCGTCAACTGCGTGCAGAGATCCTGCACTACTACTACGGAGCATCTACCCCGCCTCACACCCTCCGCACCTGTAACGAGAAAACTCCGACCCTCGAACAGCTTCGTGGGCACGTGCGCAACTCCATGACACAGGTGTGCCAGATTATTACATTGGATTAAAGGAACTGGTGAGTGCCATTTGCTCTATACTCCGCGGAACATCGTGTCGAGCCCGACAGATCGCGCGTATCCCTGGGGAGAATCACGCGATTCATTTGACCCAAAAATTGCGATCTAGCCCCGCGTCCAGGCCCGAGCACCTGCAGCCTAGCATCGCAGCCGCGGCCGACCGGGACGTAACAATGTGTTTATGAGTCTGTTTTGTAATAAAAACTTGACGTACGATGGAGGAACTAGATCGTGCCCCGTGATATCTTGTATTATACGGGGTTTGGTGGGGTCCATGTGTTGAGACAACAGGGCCGCTCGTCGGCAAGCTTCCTTACGTAGCTGCCTTGCCTTCTGTTTAACGCCCCCGCGATGTTTATTTGGCATCTAACGGATTGAGTTGAAGAATAACATTTTTGGTCGGACAAGTTAAAATAGCAATTGATAAAAGTAATTATTGAGTGAAAAGGACTCTTGTGACTTTAGTTATCCGTTGCCAGAGTACTGTAAAAGTACTAATAATTAATGCTTACTACCATGCTTTGGCAGGGTTAGGTTATGCGGATTGTAGGAGAAGGATAATTGAGGCGGGTGGCGGCTGTCAGCTGCGCCCCTGAGATTGAAGGATGCTAAGCACTGTACAGGTTATTAATTCACAAGTTAAATTTCCTGATCTTGATGGAAAAGGGGTGGTCTTATGAGTTGGACGGGATGGATAGGATGCTTGAGCCGAGAGGCACCCGTAAGGCGCTCCTCAGTCTGGACAAGGATAGAGGCGGGTAGCTCCAGTAAGGCGCTTCCCTAAAAGTGAGCAAGATCTATGCTTAATAATGTAAGATTCAGATTTAATGGTTAATGAACTATAAATTCCTCTGGCAAGAGATGTTATGGCACCAATTGATTTAAGTAACTGAATAAAAAGGACAAAGATTTATGAATGCTTAATATCTTCCTTTCAAGAAAATGCTCGAATAAGAGGAAAAAGGCTGCCGATAAAACAAGGATGCTGCATAAAATTAAAATGCTTAGTAGAAAATATTGAAGGATTGTATGCCGATGCAATGGCATATGTTCGTTGTACATGAAAATCGGTGATTTTAATGGAATTGTACAATAGCAAGTAACACAGTGAGGTAATTAAGGCGTATGCCGATGCAATGGCACACGTCTACACATACACAATAAAATCAGTTACAATTCAATAAATGCATATACATATATATATGTGAGTGGGGAAGGATGCACTTCATGAAATGATTTATATTATTCCAGCTTTTATAATGGATAATGTCAAGATCTTGTCGTTATTAAAAATATACTTTCGTCTAAATAAACAATGAGATTGTAAAAGTATTATTAATCTGAAACCTTAGTAACTTGATTGTTTAATATAGAATAGTCTTTACGGATAATGGTAGCAGCATAGATAATAGCAGAACGCAGTATATTTTATATGTGCAAGTGCAGGTTACAGTGGAAACAGTGGGAATATTATATCAAGTACATAATTATACATGAAATTATAAAGGCATATAAATGTCTTATAACTAAAATAGCTAGTGAGAGAGATAGATAGAAGGCTAACATGAAGGAACGTCTCTGTGAGTCCTTGTTACGAGATAATTGTAATTTTTATTTTTATTCAATGTCTATTAACGAGGTGAAGGTCTAGGAGGTTGGAGTAAGCAGATTTTCAAAGCAGAGTCTCCGGCGTAAGGAATTCGCCTGGAGACGATGTCAGAGTGGTGGGATGCCACTGCTGATAAGGATTCTGACTATACCAATACGGCTCTGTGCTTGGCACCGATGCCGTGCGCGCGTAACCCTGTGCTTAGCACCGATGTCATGCGCCCGCAAGGAGGAATGGAAAGGGAATAATAAGTGTGTGAGCGTAGTTCACTGCGTTGACAGACGCTGGGGTTTCGTAATCACGATTTAGAAAAAGAAGAATCTGAAGATTGTCTCTCTCTCTCTCCCTTTATATATATACTAGCTTGTATAGCGTATCCTAAGGAAATCGGAACGAAATTCTAAGAGCGGTTTGACAAACTAAACGTAGATAATACACTATTCGGATTATAATGAATGGTCCTTATGTAAGGCAGTTACGAACCGACATGAACGAAAATTTCAGCGTGACGCTATGGTATCTGTTAAATAATTCGACTTGACGTATGGTGAAACGTCACTGGTTCACTCGCGTAACAATGTTCCTAAGGCTTAGATCGCGATTGTATTTCACTTGCGCGAAACGCGGTGTATGTGAGTGTTGTGCATTAAAATATTATATACTTACTATTTATTTCAGTAGCTCAGACTTTTGCAGAGAAATCTCAAAGAACAGGCTTTTTTTATTCCAGAATACTCTCAATACTGTTGGGACCACTCTAGCCACGGCACAACTCGAGCGGGGAGTCGACTTATCCGCACACTTTGAGTATTATAAAACACCGTGGATGTTCTGGCAAGTTTCCTAAGAAATCTTCCAGATTTTGAATAGCACAAGGCAAAGGCTCTGAAGGAGCGTAGGAAGAGGCTCTTATGCGAGACGACCGTTGTCCGTGGTGGCACGGTCGCTCAGAGACACTTTTCCTCTTTGCGTCAAATTAACAAAGATGTCTTGGAGGCACTCCTAAGAGGCACGTCTGTACTGTATGAACTTCCGATGTCGACTCTGCGGTGGGAGCTGCTCCCGGGGCCTCGTTCGGTCCGGACAATGGAACTCAAGAGTGGGATAGGCTATATGGTAGGAGTAATGGGATTATACGAGAGGGATCCAGAGTAGGAGCGTTCAAGGTTTTTCAGAGTGGGACTGAGTGGCGTGATGCTGACGGGGCATCGAGACATCTCGGCGCGCCGCCGGATGTGATAAGGAGCGTGGTCAACAGGATGCCCTATGTTACCTGATATGGGCTCGGGTTACTCGGGGATTCCAGAGCACCTTCGGTGGCCCGGCTGCGTGCGTGCCTTATCTTTGAGACTTCCTGTCGCCAGTCTGACTTATTAATTTATATGTGCTCGTAATTATTTATGCCTTATAATATTATAATTTAATAAAAAGAAATGGTTAATATTATATATGTGTGGTTCTTAAGGTTATAATATACGCCTAATTTAGTATTATATGAATAGTGTAATAGAAAGTTATAATGTTAATTAGTTATGATTTTTATAAAGACAATATGCATGTGTTATAATAAAAGAGATATTTGTTATTAATGTTTAAATGTGGTTATTAAGAATTATTATAAGAAATGCATATTGTTAACAGTGGGTTTTAGAGTGTAGAGATTTATAATATTGTTAACTGGAAAATTAGGATTTCTTATTACAGGGATCCTTATTATTACTGTTGTTAAATTAATGTTTCTCGGCAAGGCTGAGTTCTACCATAGGGCTCTCTACTTACGTATGTCGGTAAGATAGATCCCTTGGGTAGGTTTCGTTATTATTGGCGTCGGTAATTAATTAACAATTGTTATAAACGGTTCTTATGTATAAATTACCGACTTTTAGACCTTATAGAAGCTTATGGTAATAGAAGATTCGATGAACAATTAATTTTTATTATTAGTGATGAGTTCAAGCCGTTGTACTGTACGAACGAATTTAAAAGAGTGCAATATTTAAGAGGAGCTTGAACGTGGACAGAAGGCTTAAATTAAATTAAATAAAGTATTTAAACGTGACCAAGGCAAAAATGGTGGATTTCCAAGCTAAATAGGGTATTTAAACGACCCCTGAACTTAAATAAATGAGGTTTATTAAATTTTAAGTAAAAATTACCAAATTTTGAGAATGTACTGTCAGAAGGATTCTCTGTTTGTGGGCAAGAATTAATTGTTTTCGTTTGGCATTATTTCCTTTTGTAATTAATATTCTGAGGTTTTGACATTTGCTTATGTTTCACTAAAATGTTCTCTATGTACGTAGGTGTTAAAAATATTTTAAATTGACTTTTCTTAATTTTCACGGAAGGTACGCATTACTGATGTCCCAATAGTCCCTGCGTATGAATTTTAGAATTTTCTGAAGTCTACTGGTAAGTAACATTGTTGGTTTCTTATTAATTGTTAATGTTTTTCAAAATGTTAATATGGTCGTTAAATAGAGGTCTTTTAATGCTATTGTTAGCAATTAAGATTTTTCTTCTAGGCCTTATAGTTACTGAGAAAAACATGCCTTTTCCTGATTGGTCGAGACATTCAAATAGCCGTAACTTCTAAACTATCAATTTTACAGAAATTCCACTAGGACACAATTTGTAATACTTTGAAGGAGCCTTAAATCGCACCGCGCGATTTTCTAAAATTATTATTATTTTAAAAGATATGAACTTTTATCGATAAATTTTAATAGTAACAATTACCCTCTATGGTTGAATCTACCTATATGTCTCGCTGGCCTTTTAATGTAGAGGCGAAAAAATGATATGGTGGAGAGAACGTCGCACGACGTTACAGACGAAGCCGGTGACGAGTTGTTATTGTTATTGTTGTTGTTGTTATCGTTCCCGTCGCCGTTTCTACCGTACTTATTCAATCGCGATAGAAACGAAGCATCCGAATCGACGCGTTCGTACACGCGCCCGAACCTATCTTTACGCAACGACGTGGACATGACGAAGGAACGATTGTCTTCGTCTACGTTTTCGTAAATCTCACGCACCACCTGCGGTTGTGGTAGCAGCAGCGGCGGCGGCGGCGGCGGTGGCGACGGCGGACCGGCGACGGTGGCGACTTCGTAACCTCGCGCACGCTCTGCCATTTCGTCGCTACCGTCGACTCGACGTTCTATCGTAATCGCGTTCGGTGCTGTTGTTGTTGTTGCTGTTGCTGTTGCTTCGTTGCAACAGTGAGACGCACTCTCGTCTTAGTCGCTGAAATCGTCATCGCGCCAGTCCTCTAATTCACAACGATCACGATCATAAGACTCGTACAAATCGCACAAATATGCGTTTATGGCGTGTCGCATCGTGTCCGCAACATGATCGCACATTTTGCGCATGCTGTCGAGTGGAAACACTACGATACTTCCGTCGCATGATAACAGATATTCCAGGCGACTGGCCTGAATGGTGACGAGAATCGTGATTATCGGATATCCAATGTTTCGTTTCAACGCGAAAATGGGATGCGTGTCATTGAGGTCGATATAGACGCATGGTATCGGCATCGTTCGGCCAAGATCAATGTGTCGTACATTGCAATCGCGCGTGCGTGTGACCCCAGCAACACCTACGACCACTAAACATCCGGGCGCATTGGTTTCGTCAAGATATGACGCGAACCAACGGGCGAATGAAATGTACGACCCGCGAATCAATGATTCATCGAGCAAATACGCGATACATGTGTCGTAACGCGAGCTGATTCGGGCCTCGATTGTATGCGAGGAACGCAAAAATATGTTGTTACGATGACGACGAGCAACGCGATTGACACGAGTCGCCCCGCGACTTCATATCGAACGATCTTTGTGAGATTGAGCAGCAGCAGCAGCAGCAACGGAGGTGGCGGTGGTAATGTTCGATGCACCACTATCGTCTGCGTCGTTCTCGCCGTCGCCGTCATCGTATTCTTCCTCAATCTCTTGTCCGTCCTCCTCCTCATCCTCCAGTTTGTCGCACGGAAACGAAAGTTCTTTTTCGTTCATGATCACTTCTTAGAGACAAATGCTTTCTAAGATTCCTCATGTAAAACAAGACGACCCGAGTCGAGTTCGAGGAGATGAGCGACAAATTGAGCGATGACGTTGCTGTTTGTAGAACACGGCGACGAGTATTAGCCGCATTGTTTCTATTGCACTCCGAAGTTCCTGCTTCTGCTGCTGCTGCTGTTACCGTTGTACAAGGTAGCAAAGAATGGAAAAATGGTGCAATTGATCGCCTGACCGAATCGTTCGTATCGCACGCGAGTATGAATTGTTGTGGCGGCACAGTAACGACATGTTCTACATCTGACTATGAAACGCGTCGAGCTTTGTGTGTTCCACTCGGTCGTGTGGATTCTATGGGCGACACATACAACATCGAAACAATTCACAAGATACCGCAGCGTCTTGTAGGCCTGGACGTAATAAGTTATAGCATAAGTTGTACATGGAATATGGTTCGCCACGTGTACCTTGGACTATACACCGGTACACCACGAGCCTTTGAAATACACGCTGGTATGTCGGAGGAAGAACGTGATCTTGTATTTACCACAGCTCACTACTTTGGGCGAGGACGAGTGGAAGGCTATATGAAGCTGTGCGAAACATGCGCCGATGGAGTCATCGAGGACGCGCGGGAAAAAGGTCGAACGTTTTATCTCCCGTTCAACAATTGCGATACTATCGTACCGTTTCTGATGCAAACACCGCTATTATGGATCAGCGCTCTTGAAGCGATCGTTGGTTTTGTCCTAACTTTGCAATCGTTTAATTTTTTTATCTTTTCGTTCTTCGTGCCGAGTATAGCCTTACTATTCATGCTACTTTACAACCGTTTGGTGCACGATGAGGCTGAGCGTGTCAAGTCTCTGCTCTACACTTATCAACACGCTCGACATTTCTCCAACCGTTAGGTTAGGTTAGGTTAGGTTAGGTACCCACTAGCTTGAATTGTACATTTGGAAATAATAAAAAAATTAAATGAATGTCGTATATCACAGTATTCCCACCTACGTATAGGACAGGCGTGCGACGAAAATATCAGCGTAAAAAATCGCTGATTATGAAGAAATAGCCAAAAAATTGCGAAATATAAAGAAGTCCGGAGTGTTTCATTTTAAGTGATATGGTCGATTATTTCGCAAATCGATGATTTTATTGAAAAATTTTTCCAACGAAAGTCGCATGGCTTAAAGTGGGACACATGATGAAAACGTGGACTTGACCTTGAATGACCTTGTCAAAATCAGGTCAATGTCAGTAATGTTTTTTTTAACGGAAACCTCTATTTTTTATTATATACTGTTGTAGCTTATCTCGAGAGCTTTCCAAATCATTATAACAGAGTTACGTTCCATTGAGTACTTTCCGAGTTATGAGGCTTGAAAGTTAAGGCAGGATCGATCACTGATCCTATAGTCAACTAAGACAAGACCGATCACTGATCCGGCCAACTAAAGCAAGACATATCAACGGCTAAAGACATATTCAAATTGATCTTCAGGATTACCCACCCCGTACTGTAGACAGTCCCGGCATACACTTTTCGTATCGCGTTCGCTCTCGCTTCGTTCGATCGAGTCGAGCCGGTCGGCAGCGCGAGATCGCGCAGAAAACCACCCATTCTATATATATTTTCGAAAATACCGGAGTACAGAGCAGTAGCCCCTAGTCCTACTGTACCTCTGACTGCTCTGTACTACGGTACGTACAATAGTACCGGCGCGCGCCTGGAACAGCTAGGTATGTGCTGGTAAATTGTACAAGCTATACAGTAGAGGGGGAAACTGCTTGTTCATTGGTCGAAAATCAAAGTGGTGGGGGAAATTCAACCAATCAAGTACATTGTACCCCACCATGGCGTCAATCGGCGACTTTAACGTAATGCTGCGCTACGTGTTGTTGTTGTGACTTGGATCGCGATATTGGCGGTTTTTGATACATTTCGCGCATGTAGCGAAGAAAATGAACGATGCGAGAGTTGCCCGTCTGCTGTGCCGAATCGAGCTATTCGTTTTTTTCTGTGATTTCGCTGAAGTGTGGTAGAAAACGAACGAAGCGAAAGGCGCACGTCAGCCTTGCCGAATCGAGCTCTGCATGTTTCTCTTCAAAAAGATTTCGATGGGGAGGAGAAAACGAACGATGCGAGAGATGCCCGTCAGTCTTGCCGAATCAAGCTATTCGTTTTTTTTTCAAGATATTTCGTTGAGGGGGGAGAAAACGAAAGATGCGAGAGATGCACATCAACCTTGCCGAATCGAGGTTTTCGTATTTTTTCCAAGAGGGCGGAGAAAACAAACGATGCGAGAGATGCCCGACAGCTTTGCCGGATCAAACTATTCGTTTTCTCGAAGAGGGGAGGCATAAAACGAATGATGCTAGAGATGTACATCAGCCTTGCCGAATCGAGGTTTTCGAATTTTGTCCAACATTTGGGAGAAAGCGAACGATGCGAGAGATGCACGTCAGTCTTGCCGAACCGAGCTCTGCATGTTTCTCTTCAAAAAGATTTCGATGGGGAGGAGAAAACGAACGACGCAAGAGATGCCCGTCAGCCTTGCCGGATAGAGGTTTTCGAATTTCCTGCAACATTCGGGAGAAATCGAATGATGCGAGAGATGTACGTCAGCCTTACCGAATCGAGCTCTGCATGTTTCTCTTCAAAAAGATTTCGTTGAGGGGGGAGAAATAAACGATGCGAAAGGTGCACGTCAACCTTGTCGAATTGAACTCTGCATGCTTTTCTCCAAGAAGATTTCGATGAGAGGGAGAAAACGAACGATGCGAGAGATGTCCGTCAACCTTGCCGAGTGTCGCTATACATTTTTTTTCAGAGCGATTCGCTGTTGGGAGGAGAAAACGAACGAAGCCGAGCGTGACTTATTCCCCCCCCCGTAATATAGGTTAGGTTCCGGCATACACTTGTCGCATCGCGTTCGCTCTCGCTTCGTTCGATCGAGTCGAGCCGGTCGGCAGCGCGAGATCGCGCAGAAAACCACCCGTTCTATATATATATCCGAAAAGTACCGGAGTACATAGCAGTAGCCCCTGGTCCTATTATACCTCTGACTGCTCTGTATACTGTACGTACAATAGTACCGGCGCGCGCCTGGAACAGCTAGGTACATGCTGGTAAATTGTACAAGCTATACAGTAGAGGGGGAAGCTTTGCTTGTTCATTGGTCGAAAATCACAGTGGTGGGGAAATTCCACCAATCAGGTACAATGTACCCCCACCACGGCGCCAATCTGCGACTTTAATGTGATGCTACGCGACGTGTTGTTGTTGTGACTTGAATCGCGATATTGAAGATTTTTGATACATTTCGTGCATGTTGCGAGGAGGATAGGTGCAACGAAAATATTGCCAGGAGTTGTATCTTGTCGAACATGAGTCTGGAAACACGCACGAGTGTACGCTCGAGTGCTCTGAGTTGCCTAAACTAACGCGATCTTATCTCGGAGAACGTCGTTTCGATTAGATTTGAAAAAAAACAAGCATCGATAGTCGTTGCGGTGACGTTTGTGATAGAGTCGAGTCCTCGTACAAATAGTGGTCTAGATTACGATGAGTCAGAGATCTTTCGAACCGGTCGACACGCTTTGAACGTTGCGTACGAATTGTACGACAAGCTCGATTTTGACGAGGAAGAAATGTTGAATCGTGATCATAATTTTATCGCGCATAATGCAAAAATTGCTGAGAGAGCGTTAGAGCCCATCAAAGACGAGTTGAACGCGATGACATATTTTTGTCATTGTACGAACGCTCTGAAAATTTCTTGCAAAAATAACACATTTTCTATTATTTCATGCTTCATGATGATACTCGTATGTTACATACGGGGGTGTTTCACATTACCCGGGTCACCCAATTTTTTGTAAGTGACATAGTTTAGAGAAAAACGTTTCAGACAAAAATTGCAGGGCTTCAAAGATTCTATTTACTGATGCTATAAATTTGACCTTGGGATAACCTGGGAAAAGCCCAGTCAAGATCAACATAAAAATCTTAAATGGAAACTCCAATTTTTATTACACCGTTTCTTTCCACCAATTAATTTGAACAACTTTCGTCTGAAATATATTTTTATTTGCCTAATATTTTCTCAGATATTTGAGGATAACTTATCGACTTCTGGAAATTTCAAAATCGTCAAATTAACAAAATCGTCATTAACAAAAGTTAGGGCACTATTATATAGTAATATATTTTTGGTAGTAAATAAAATAAAAAAGTCTAGTATCACTTTTTCTTCCGACAAATAGGTAGCAAGATATTGCAAATAAAATATTGAAAAGGTTGTCAAGTTTTTCTTCAAATGTGTCAAAAAATATTAGGCAAATAAAAAATATTTCAGACAAAAGTTGTTCAAATATTCAAATTAATTAGTAGAAAAAGAAGATATAATAAAAAATTGGGCTTTCTATTTTAAAAAATTAAGTTTACTTTCAACTGTCCTCGAAAATACCCTCCAAATAAAGAAACTGATAGTGCCATTCACCTTCCCCTTCGAAATCACACATGGAACACGTGTTTTAGCTTTTTAATATCTTTCATATCTTTTGAGATTTTCTACTTGTTACGTTTGAAATTTACCCACCCAGCATATGATCAATATTGAACGAACCTCTTTCGAGAGAGAGATACACGCATACCTAATATAGCGTTTGGCATCGCGCGAACGGTATCGTTGGCTTTCCTGCGGCAAGACGTAGGTGCGATAACATAAAATATGAATCAGATTTTTGTAATTAATAGCTCGATAATTATCGTGAATATCGCAAAACGGTATGGGACTTTTACGTTTGTCTTAATCCGTTCTATGTCTCCACGATTTCTGTAACAATTGTTCTGGGGCACCCTGTATGGTACATTTGAAGGAAATGTTTATTAATTTTTAAAAGTTGTACATTCTTTCGTTGCAATAAATACAGGCAGCGGTGCAATCGTGCCGAATATCTCGCTCGCAGTCGCTCGTCGCTCTATCATCGCTTCTCTCCAACTATTTGCCGTACATAATATTACGCACATACGCCTCTTTGTGTTGCACAATTTTTGACTATTTCTTCATAACCATCGCTAAATCTCTGATATTTTTGTTGCATCTGTCGTCCAACGCGTTATTACGCAATATAAACGATTATCCATATACGAGGGCAGTCTGAAAAGTTCTCGGCCTAACAATGAAAGAAATTTTTTTGCGCTGAAATGTTTTACTTTTCAATATAATGTCCTGAAACTTTAACTTATCACTTATTCCAACGTTTTTCCCAAATAATGCAATACCAACATTAAAATGTGATGCCGGAAGATTCTTTTCGCTCTGATGTATAGTGGCAGATCCAAGTTTCATCAACAGTTATGAAATGACGCTTGAAATCCATTTTATTTTGCTTGAAACGATCCAAACACGCTTGAGAAATACGAATTCGAGATATTCGAATGTGTTTTTGGCCAATTGTTAGCAAATACGGTACCCATCTTGCACAAAGCTTTTTCAACTGGTGCTACTGCTCGAATGATTTGACAGATCGAATAAAATTTTACATAGGTTTATATCAGGGATGTCACTTTCCAATACAATTATAGTTTGACAGTTTCTAATGCCATTTATGCGTCAGGTCGAGAACTTTTCAGACTGCCTACATATCCTAATTAGGTTCTTTGAATCTATCGCGAAAGCGCTTGAAGTGCGTGCGACAGCGTTTCCGCATAAAAATCGTCATCGTGTCGAATTACGTCGCGATCGTAGATCGCGTTGGCACGATAAAGCGCAAAGTACTCGTAGTCTTCAGCAGTCGCGTCGGCCCAAACATTTCGGATGGCATCGTTTGCTGCTGCCACCACCGTCGCGTTCGCGTTCGTTGCATCATCACCGGTTGTCGTCGTCCTATACATTCGAATTAATCGAGCTCTTCGAGACCCGTCGATCATCCAACGAGGAGTCATTTCACATTCGCCCGATGCGTAATTTTCCACAGCTTCTGTCAAGTCGTCGCGAATCCAGTGGCCGAGGCTACTCGTGGTGCTGTTGGATGTCGCAACGACCATTTGCGAAGTCATGCTCGTGCTGGAACGCTGCAGCGTCAAGTTCCACACTGGCCAAGCCAGACCTATCGTGCGATACACACGGGCGCCAAGGTCGTCTGCTGCATTCGGCGGCTGCGTTGTCGAAACGAACGTTGGCTTACGAAACTTTTCAGCTTTTGCGAGAGTAGCCTCATCAAAGCATCCGCGCTGAGTCAACACGTTGAGTGCGACAATCGCCAAATCGTGCGACTTAGGTAATGCTCGCATCAAACGTTTGCGAATGATTTCTTCTTCTTCATTCTTACGGCGGCCTCCGATGCTTCTCTGGTCGCCATCAATGTCCAACGCAGCTATTGTTGCGTCCAGTACCAAGCGATATGTCACCGCGGTAACGAGAGAAGCTACGAGCGAAAGCGATCCGTCGTATGCCTTAGCTTCGAATTCGATCGGTTGAAGTAATCTGGACACGCGAGCATCCGTCTCTGTCAAGAGTGACTCTTTGTCACCCACTGAAATATTCGTCAACACTGTAGAAGAGTCGTCATCGACATCGTCATCGTTGTTGTCGTCGTCGTCGTCGTCGTCGTCGTCGTCGTCGTCGTCATTGATTATCGAACGTACAGCATCGCGCAGACCCAAACATCGCAAAAATTCGTACAATCGATAGAACATTGCTCTGCAGTACTCTTCTATCGCACGTCGAGCCAACCATGCTTCAGTGCGCAAACATGCTTCGATAGTCGCTTTCAGTGCGTCATGAATCTGCCGTCGCTGATATATTCGGTCCACGACTTGCGACGAGCAACGGTACAATATACGAGAGGGCGTACTGTGCACTGGAGACAGTGTCATCGAAAAATCGATACGAGATGTATGAAGAATCGTACAATGCGCCCAAGAAATCTAACGAGAGCGATCGTGTGATACTTTGAACATCGGCTCGATTGACAGCGTCGAACGTCCCGATCAGAGTTCGCAGTCGAACGTTTAGATCTTCGAAGCGTACGACTCTACGACGTCGAGCATGTCGATACTCGTCAGACAGCATAGCGCGCTCGATCAACGAACAACACTTGCGGCGAGTGCAAACAATTCGTTCCGCGGCGGCGGCGGCGGCGGCGGCGGGTCGATCTCGTTCTTCTGCGTTCTCATGTTCAATACTCGCAGGTATTGCATCATCTACTGCCTCGCTTCGAATATGACTATGCATGATCGTATATCCTGCGCTGGCGCGTCGTTCCTTGTGTCCTTGTCGTCTAGCATCGAGCGCGTTCGCACGATCGCTCACTCTTTGTCTCTCTGTCGTGTCCATTGTCGTTGTTACTGTCGTTGCCGCCGTCGTCATCGATTCATCTTCGCTACCAGTTTCGCTCCGGCTGCTGCTGCTGCTGCTGCTGCTGCTGCTGCTGCTCTAAACTGATGAACTGTAGCTTCGACGACGACGCTTCAACGTTCGCCTCGAAGCAGAAACCGCGGAAGTTGGACGTTTGTGACCCACGTTTGGGACAATATGCGTGGCCTCTCGATCGGTTCGCGCCACAGCGTTGGAAGATGTGTGAGCATGCGACGTTTCGTTAGCAACTCTTTGTCGCATATGCCGCACCGCCGTATTCTTTATCGAGTACTTTCGATGACGCTCGAAAGCTGCTGTTCGTGTTATCATTGTTGTCTCCGGCAGCGGTGGTAACGATGGCCAAAGCATCGTGTCCGGATAGAGCTGGGCGATCAGCATCAGAGAAAGTTATCCCTTCGTCGGACGAGTTTACCGTCAATACGCGTTGTTCGCTATCGTTATCGTTCGATGAACGACGGCGCTCATCTTTCTCTTGTACAGTCGTTTGCTCTAGACCCGATCTGGTCGTCCATAGTTCGCCCGGCAACTGACCGGCTTGATTCGTTCTTTCACGACTCGTTCATCAATTCCTGCGGCTACAAATTCATCCTGCGGTGCCATATTGGCGTCCAACCGCAGCTCGATCATCGCTCGGGCGAATTCATCGCGACATCGAGCACTGCGGGCGACTGCTCGCGCAATGTCTCGATTTGTACGCGGTTCCACCGCAAACAATAGACTCTCGAGGCACAGAGAGTCAAGGACTGTGTCGCAAACTGTAGCCTCACTCAAACCTTGCATCGAGCTCTCTTCGATCGCGGCGATATCATCATCACCACCATTACTTTTGTGCGACGCTGTGCACAAAGTAATATGTGCGAGAGTTTTTACCAAAGTTTTCAACGAGTCGCTGCTCCGCGCTAATGCGACGTCTCGTTCGTCATCGCGCACTATACGACCGCGCGAAACGAACAAGATCGCAGTTATTTTGCGAACATCATTATCATCATCGCCGCCGCCACCGCCACTGCCAATGCATCCCGTAGGCGTGCGTCTGTTTGGTGTCCATGCGTCGTTGAATAACTTTGCGACGAGTGGTACGCCTATATCCTTCAGAGCCTCAGTCGCGCTCGTCAAGGATGGTGGAATTATTGGCACTTGTTGCCGACGGTGAACCGTTGTTGCACTAGCGAGTCGCAGTCGCGCGCAATTTGTGACGTAGCACAGATTGCTACTTGTCACGATTCGCAACCACTTGGCCAAGTAATTGTCAAACATGATCGAGCGAGCAAATTGCGAGTCCGCGATCGCAGCGGCATCGGATCTATACGACTCGCGAAGTCGAGTCGTTGCGCTACATCGATTTGTTGCAGATGCATCCTTCGTGAGACGCGCAAACGCTGTAACAGCCAACTCCTCTTTCGCTTCGTGAGCCCAGGTTGTCCCAGGTACTTCGCTGCTGTTTTGCTGATCCGAATCGATACGTCGCTGCTTCGTTCGTTGTTCGAAACGTCTCAAATGGGTCGTCGCTTGCTTTGATAACACAGAATGAGGCAACAACAATTCTTCCTCATCCCGTTCTGCATTGACCGTGTTTTTGGCCACCGTAACATCGTCCAAATTTGCTTCATTGGCCGCAACAGAAGCATTCTTCTCAGGAACATTTGTCTCCATAACAATGCTCAGCAAAAAGGAATATAAATAACAGAGAGTGTGCTGTCTAATCTCTTTTTATTGATACGACTAATGCTACAAATACTGGATGTCCGAGAGAATCCGTATATCTCATTTTTTTAAGAAACTAAGCATGTTGGAGAAAAATGTTTCAGACAAAAGTTATACGGCTTAAAAGGAGACATAAACCGGCGGTAAAGTTATGTTTACAGATGGCGCCACTTTCGAGCCTATTTACTGATCATTACTTTCCTTAGATGGAAACCCCAGTTTTTTATCATATCAACCCTTTTTGCCCATTAATCTGAACAACTTATGTCCGAAACATTTTTTTATTTATCTAATATTTTTCTGGATATTTAAGGAAAACTCTTTCAACATTTAACTTACGATATCTTGCTGGCTATTTGTCGAAAGAAAAAGTGATATTATACTTTTTTATTCTATTTAGCCTCTAGAATATATTGTTACAATAGTGCCCTGATTTTTTGTTAATTTGATGATTTTGAAATTTCCAAAGGCCGATAAGTTAACAAAAATTAGGACACTTTTGCAATAATATATTCTAGGGACCAAATGGAATAAGAAAGTCTAATGCCACTTTTTCTTCCGACAAATAGTTAGCGATATATCGCAAGTTAAATGTTGAAAGTGTTTTCCTTAAATAGTAAAAAAAATATTAGGCAAATAAACAAATGTTTCGAACAAAAGTTGTTCAAATTGAGTGGTAAAATAAGATGACAATAAAAAATTGGAATTTCCATTTAAAAGAATAATGATCAGTGAATATTTCGAAAGTGACGTCATCTGTAAACAAAATGATATATTTTTTACATGCCCCTTTGAAATTGTACAACTTTTGTCGGAAACATTTTCTCCTAAAATGTCGCGTTTACAAAAAGAGCATAGAAGGGAGACGTGAACGGCAGCGTGTAGGGCGGCCATTTATACGGGAGCGTAGGGCGGCCATTTATACGGGAGTGTGAAGCCGAAGAGTGAAGAAGTTATCAAGTTTTTCTTAAATATCTCAGAAAATATTAGGCAAATAGAAAAATGTTTCAGACGAAAGTTGTTAAAATTAGTTCGTAGAAAAAGATGATATAATAAAAAATTGGGGTTTCCGATTAAGAAAAGCAATGAGCAGTGAATATCTCGAAAGTGGCACCATCTGTAAACATAATATTACTGCTGTTTTATGTCCCCTTTGAAATTATACAACTTTTATCTGAAACATTTTTTTATTTGCCTAATATTTCTTGAGATATTTAAGGAATACTCTTTCAACATTTAACTTATGATATATCGCTACCTATTTGTCGGAAGAAAAAGTGGTATTAGACTTTTTTATTCTATTTAGTCTCTAGAATATATTGCTACAATAGTGCTCTAATTTTTATTAACTTATCAGCTTATTTGGAAATTTCAAAATCATCAAATTAACAAAAAATCGGGGCACTATTGTAGCAATATATTCTAGAGAGTAAATAGAGTGAGAGAGTCTAATATCACTTTTTATTCCGACAAATAGTTAGCGATATATCGTAAGTTAAATGTTGAAAAAGAATTACCAAACTTTTCTTCAAGTATCTCGAAAAATATTAGGCAAATAAAAAAATGTTTCAGACAAAAGTTGTTGAAATTAATTGGTAGAAAAAGACGGTGTAATAAAAAGTTCAAGCTTCTATTTAAGATTTTTATGTTCATCTTGATTGGGCTTTTCGAGGTCATTACAAAGTCAAATTTATGGCATCACTAAATAGACTCTCTAAAGCCTTACAACTTTTGTCTGTACCATTTTTCTCTAAAATGTTGCGTTTACGAAAAAAATCGGATGGTTCGTTACTTTTTGGTTGCCCTGCATATACAGGGTGCACGATTTATCTGAAGACATTGAAATATCTCAAGAACTATGCATTGGATAAAAAAAGTGGTTAATGAAAGTTGTTAGTCTCGAAGGGGGACATCCAATGATACCAAATTCGACCACCCACCCCACCCCCTGGGGGTGGGGGTTGGGAGCAACTTTTAAATCTTAAATGGAAACCCCCATTTTTTATTGCAGATACGGATTCTACGCCACAAAATACGTAAATTTTGTCCGAAACTTTTTTTTTTTATTCGTGATAGATGGCACTGTAATCGCAAAAAATTATATTTTTCGCAATTCTCCAGAAATGATCATTGATTGAGAAATAAAAAATACTTGTTCAATATTTTTAAAGAACATAATAAAAGTTATTCCCCCCCCATCCTCTCAGGGTAGGGTGGGTGGTAACGTTCAAATCTCAAATAGGAACCCGAATCGAAGAGGGAACTGCTCGACGCGCCACTGTGGGTGTATGGCGAACTACGTCTTATTATAAAAGTCAGTGCAATGCTATCTATTACGAATGAAAAAAATTGTTTCAATAAAAATTTCACGTACAATCTAATTCTGCAATGAAAAATGTGGGTCCCCATTTGAGATTTGAACGTTATCACCCACCCTACCCCGAGAGTATGAGGGGGAATAACTTTTATTATGTTCTTTAAAAATATTGAACAAGTATTTTTTACTTCTCAATCCAATGATCATTTCTGGAGAATTGCGGAAAATAATTTTTTGCGATTACAGCGCCATCTACAGCGCCACGAATAAAAAAAAAGTTTCGGACAAAATTTACGTATTTTGTGGCGTAGAATCCGTATCTGCAATAAAAAATGGGGGTTTGTATTTAAGATTTAAAAGTTGCCCCAACACTCACTCCCAGGGGGTAGGGTGGGAGGTCGAGTTTGGTATCATTGGATGTCCCCCTTCGAGACTAACAACTTTCATTAACCACTTTTTTTTATCCAATGCATAGTTCTCGAGATATTTTAATGTCTTCAGATAAATCGTGCACCCTGTATACACAGTCTGTCCCAGATCCAATGAGACTGGTCTAAAAAAATACAGCGTTTATTATTTTGATTTTTCATTCTTGTTTATTCAAAATAGTCTCCTTCTGAGTCAATACAGCGCTGGAAACATTCAACAAATTTTTCGAAACATTTTTTATACTCGTCGGCTGAAATGGCCTTTAGTATGGCGGTCGAAGTCTTTTGGATGATGGGGATTCCGAAGGAATTCGGCAAGCATGTCAGCCATTGTAACTGGTGATGAAACGTGATGTTTTCAATACGAACGAAAAACAAAACATCAGAGTGCGGCATGGAAGTCAGCACCAGAAGAGCCAAAAGAGAAAAAATTACGCTTTCAGAGGAGCAAAATCAAGACAATGCTGACCGTTTTCTTCGATTCAAAAGAAATTGTTCACAGTGAATTCGTCCCAGAAGGTCAGACGGTGAACGCAGAATATTATCTGGGAGTTCTACAACGATTGTGGGCCAGAATTCGACGAGTTCGACCGGAATATCGAGAGCCAGGCAGTTGGTTTTTGTTGCACGATAATGCACCATCGCACAAAGCCATCGTGATACGTGAATTCTTGACCAAAAACGGCATCATAGTTATCGGTCATCCACCGTGTTCACATGATTTGGCTCCGTGCAACTTCTGGCTATTTCCCAAACTGAAATTGGCGATGAAAGGAAATCGTTTCGATACCATCCCGGTCATCCAAAAGACTTCGACCGCCATTCCAGCCGATGAGTATAAAAAATGTTTCGAAAAATTTGTTGAACGTTTCCAGCGCTATATTGACTCAGAAGGAGACTATCTTGAATAAACAAGAATAAAAAATCAAAATAATAAACGCTTTGTATTTTTTTAGACCAGTCTCATTGGATCTGGGACAGACTGTGTAGGGTGTTTTAGAAGTCTCAAAACGGTCAAACATTTCGAAAACGAAACATTTCTGAGAAAAATGTTCCGAACCAAAGTCATAGAGCGTCAAAAAATCTATTCACTGATGCTATAAATTTGATCTTGGGATGACCTTGAAAAACCCAGTGAAAATCAACATAAAAATCTTAAATGGAAACTTAAATTTTTTATTACACCGTTTTTTTCCACCAATTAATTTGAACAACTTTTGTCTGAAACATTTTTTTTATTTGTCTAATATTTTTCCAGATATTTGAGGAAACTCTTGGTAACTTGGTAACTTTTTCAACATTTAACTTACGATATCTGATTAACACCTTCGCCGGTTAAAGTGGCCGATTAAAATCGCTCGAGTTGTGGTGGGAGTACATTGTACCTGATTGGTGGAATTTTCCTCACTACTCTGATTTTCGACCAATAAACAAGCAAACCTTCCCCCCTCTACTGTACAAGTTGTACAATTTTTCAGTACGTACCGAGCCGTGTCGGGCGCGCGTCAGTACTATTGTACGTACCGTAGTACAGAGCAGTCAGAGGTACAATAGGACCAGGGGTTACTGCTCTGTACTCCGGTATTTTCGAAAATATTGGGTGAGTGCAAAAGTTCGTGCGGAGTTTGTGAGTAAAAGTCACACAGTGATTAGGGAAACAAAAACCTTTATTCAATCAATGATATATTCTCCATCGTTTTCTATAATCTTTTCCCAACGTTCTGGCAGCATACGGATGCCTCGATCATAAAAACTGCGCGGTTTAGATTCGAAGAACGAAGAGACGCCGTTTTTTAAGGCCTCCAAAGAGTCAAAGTTTTTTCCATTTAAATAATTTTGCAATGACCGGAACAAGTGATAGTCAGATGGTGCGATATCAGGAGAATACGGTGGATGCGTTAAGACATCCCATTTCAGGCTCTTCAGTTTGCGCAGCGTCTTTTTCGAAACGTGTGGTCTGGCGTTGTCGTGATGAAAGACGACTCCCTTGCGATTTGACAAAATCGGACGTTTCTCTTTTATTTCTCGATTCAGATTGGTTAATTGGCGACAGTACTTGTCCGAATCAATCGTTTCGCCAGCGAGGAGAAGCTCGAAATAGATTATGCCCTTGCAATCCCACCAAACAGAGAGCATCACCTTCATCGGGTGCAAACTGGCCTTTGGCATTGCGTCACCATGCTCACCTGATTGTTTCCATGTCCGTTTGCGCTGAACATTGTTGTAGAGGACCCATTTCTCATCGCCCGTCACTAGTCGATCCAAAAACGACTCGTTATTGAGCCGCCCGAGTAAAGAAACGGCTGCAGAAATTCGCTTGATTTTGTTCTTCTCGGTCAGCAAATGGGGCACCCATATATCGAGCTTCAAATCGAATCCCATCTTTTTTAAACGCCGAAAAGCGGTTGATCGGTCAACGTTTAGTGCTGTAGCAACTTCTTCTGTTGAAATTCGCGGATTATTGAGCACTAAAGTACGCAAAACATCGTCATCAATGTCAGAAGGTCGACCAGAGCGTGGCTCGTCTTCAAGGTTAAATTCTCCGTGCCGAAATTTAGCAAACCATTTTTCCACAGTTCGTTTAGCTGATGCTTCATCCTGATAAACATCCTGAATGTTTTTTACGGCTGCGGCAACGTTTATTCCCTTCCGAAACTCGTAAAGCATAACATGCCGTAAATGCACCTTATCGATACTCATTTTTAAAGTGATATTTCTCGAAGCAGTTTGTATGAAAACAAATGATTTTTTTTTTAATAACAGCTGAAGACGTCACCTTTCCAACGTTATATAATATGTAGATGGAAGTATTAATGACAACACTTTACGACGCTTATAACTCCATCTATTGAAACTCCGCACTCCGCACTCCGAACTTTTGCACTCACCCAATATATATATATATATATAGAACGGGTGGTTTTCGGCGCGATCTCGCTTCGTTCGATCGAGTCGAGTCGATCGAACGTCTTCCTCGCAACATGCGGATCAAACGATGCAAGTTGATGCAAGAGTGGAGGACGACGAGGCAGTAGAGTTTAGCTGCCACATGCGTGAAACTTTGAAGCTCAAGGTCCATGCGAAGGTCGTGCGAGGACGTGCGATATAAACGAACGGAAGGGCTCTCGATGTGAGATGAGTAGTTCTGCTGCTGCTTCTTCTGAGCTTCTTTTTCTTTTGTGCACGTACGCGATGCTTGCAGGAGGAAGGAATGAGTAGGGAGATAATCACTATTACATACAGATAGTTCAATTATCAGTAGTTTATTGCAATTTATACAGATTCGGATATTCTTCAAATATTCCGCAGTTTCGATGTAAAAAGAAGGGGAGATGAATCGTTGTTGCCATTCTTACCGCTGTTATTATTTTTTTCAATCAGTTGATCGATGAGGGTGGGCAACGTTCGCGCGACGTTTGGTCAGAATATTTAAGCAAAGTGCGTACAATATCCTGTTGCATACGATTCACGCCAAGGTCGATATTTTGTTCGGCATGACTGCGCAACACGTGATTGCGCAACTCTCTGCCGTTTTCGTGAAAGGTGTCGCAAGCATCGCACATTTCGTAACATATCGCAAGATCGGCAGCAGCGGTACTATCTCTCAAATATCCTCCGTAATCGGAACAGCAATGAGTGCGATGATAATCGAGTCCATTTTGCTGTACAAACGAAGCGTCGCACCGTTCGTACGGATACATGTTCAGCCGACTTCACATAGTGCACGCGAACATGTTGCAAATAATGAAACGTCTTGTCGAAGCTGCGCTCGCAAACGCAGCAGCACAGAGTGTAACGTCCTGCGACGTTCTCTCCACCATATCATTTTTTCGCCTCTGCATTGGAGGGCCAGCGAGACATATAGGTAGATTCAACCATAAAAAGTAATTGTTACTATTAAAATTTATCGATAAAAGTTCATATCTTTTAAAATAATAATAATTTTAGAAAATCGCGCGGTGCGATTTAAGGCTCCTTCAAAGTATTACAAATTATGTCCTAATAAAATTTCTGTAAAATCGATAGTTTAGAAGTTACGGCTATTTGAATGTCTCGACCAATCAGGAAAAGGCATGTTTTTCTCAGTAACTATAAGGCCTAGAAGAAAAATCTTAATTGCTAACAATAGCATTAAAAGACCTCTATTTAACGACCATATTAACATTTTGAAAAACATTAACAATTAATAAGAAACCAACAATGTTACTTACCAGTAGACTTCAGAAAATTCTAAAATTCATACGCAGGGACTATTGGGACATCAGTAATGCGTACCTTCCGTGAAAATTAAGAAAAGTCAATTTAAAATATTTTTAACACCTATGTACATAGAGAACATTTTAGTGAAACATAAGCAAATGTCAAAACCTCAGAATATTAATTACAAAAGGAAATAATGCCAAACGAAAACAATTAATTCTTGCCCACAAACAGAGAATCCTTCTGACAGTACATTCTCAAAATTTGGTAATTTTTACTTAAAATTTAATAAACCTCATTTATTTAAGTTCAGGGGTCGTTTAAATACCATATTTAGCTTGGAAATCCACCATTTTTGCCTTGGTCACGTTTAAATACTTTATTTAATTTAATTTAAGCCTTCTGTCCACGTTCAAGCTCCTCTTAAATATTGCACTCTTTTAAATTCGTTCGTACAGTACAACGGCTTGAACTCATCACTAATAATAAAAATTAATTGTTCATCGAATCTTCTATTACCATAAGCTTCTATAAGGTCTAAAAGTCGGTAATTTATACATAAGAACCGTTTATAACAATTGTTAATTAATTACCGACGCCAATAATAACGAAACCTACCCAAGGGATCTATCTTACCGACATACGTAAGTAGAGAGCCCTATGGTAGAACTCAGCCTTGCCGAGAAACATTAATTTAACAACAGTAATAATAAGGATCCCTGTAATAAGAAATCCTAATTTTCCAGTTAACAATATTATAAATCTCTACACTCTAAAACCCACTGTTAACAATATGCATTTCTTATAATAATTCTTAATAACCACATTTAAACATTAATAACAAATATCTCTTTTATTATAACACATGCATATTGTCTTTATAAAAATCATAACTAATTAACATTATAACTTTCTATTACACTATTCATATAATACTAAATTAGGCGTATATTATAACCTTAAGAACCACACATATATAATATTAACCATTTCTTTTTATTAAATTATAATATTATAAGGCATAAATAATTACGCTCACATATAAATTAATAAGTCAGACTGGCGACAGGAAGTCTCAAAGATAAGGCACGCACGCAGCCGGGCCACCGAAGGTGCTCTGGAATCCCCGAGTAACCCGAGCCCATATCAGGTAACATAGGGCATCCTGTTGACCACGCTCCTTATCACATCCGGCGGCGCGCCGAGATGTCTCGATGCCCCGTCAGCATCACGCCACTCAGTCCCACTCTGAAAAACCTTGAACGCTCCTACTCTGGATCCCTCTCGTATAATCCCATTACTCCTACCATATAGCCTACCCCACTCTTGAGTTCCATTGTCCGGACCGAACGAGGCCCCGGGAGCAGCTCCCACCGCAGAGTCGACATCGGAAGTTCATACAGTACAGACGTGCCTCTTAGGAGTGCCTCAAAGACATCTTTGTTAATTTGACGCAAAGAGGAAAAGTGTCTCTGAGCGACCGTGCCACCACGGACAACGGTCGTCTCGCATAAGAGCCTCTTCCTACGCTCCTTCAGAGCCTTTGCCTTGTGCTATTCAAAATCTGGAAGATTTCTTAGGAAACTTGCCAGAACATCCACGGTGTTTTATAATACTCAAAGTGTGCGGATAAGTCGACTCCCCGCTCGAGTTGTGCCGTGGCTAGAGTGGTCCTCAACAGTATTGAGAGTATTCTGGAATAAAAAAAGCCTGTTCTTTGAGATTTCTCTGCAAAAGTCTGAGCTACTGAAATAAATAGTAAGTATATAATATTTTAATGCACAACACTCACATACACCGCGTTTCGCGCAAGTGAAATACAATCGCGATCTAAGCCTTAGGAACATTGTTACGCGAGTGAACCAGTGACGTTTCACCATACGCCAAGTCGAATTATTTAACAGATACCATAGCGTCACGCTGAAATTTTCGTTCATGTCGGTTCGTAACTGCCTTACATAAGGACCATTCATTATAATCCGAATAGTGTATTATCTACGTTTAGTTTGTCAAACCGCTCTTAGAATTTCGTTCCGATTTCCTTAGGATACGCTATACAAGCTAGTATATATATAAAGAGAGAGAGAGAGAGAGACAATCTTCAGATTCTTCTTTTTCTAAATCGTGATTACGAAACCCCAGTGTCTGTCAACGCAGTGAACTACGCTCACACACTTATTATTCCCTTTCCATTCCTTCTTGCGGGCGCATGACAACGGTGCCAAGCACAGGGTTACGCGCGCACGGCATCGGTGCCAAGCACAGAGCCGTATTGGTATAGTCAGAATCCTTATCAGCAGTGGCATCCCACCACTCTGACATCGTCTCCAGGCGGATTCCTTACGCCGGAGACTCTGCTTTGAAAATCTGCTTACTCCAACCTCCTAGGCCTTCACCTCGTTAATAGATATTGAATAAAAATAAAAATTACAATTATCTCGTAACAAGGACTCACAGAGACGTTCCTTCATGTTAGCCTTCTATCTATCTCTCTCATTAGCTATTTTAGTTATAAGACATTTATATGCCTACTTACAATTGTAAAGGCATATGTACATGTATAATTATGTACTTGATATAATATTCCCACTGTTTCCACTGTAACCTGCACTTGCACATATAAAATATACTGCGTTCTGCTATTACCATTACCCGTAAAGACTATTCTATATTAAACAATCAAGTTACTAAGGTTTCAGATTAATAATACTTTTACAATCTCATTGTTTATTTAGACGAAAGTATATTCTTAATAACGACAAGATCTTGACATTATCCATTATAAAAGCTGGAATAATATAAATCATTTCATGAAGTGCATCCTTCCCCACCCACATATATATATGTATATGCATTTATTGAATTGTAACTGATTTTATTGTGTATGTGTAGACGTGTGCCATTGCATCGGCATACGCCTTAATTACCTCACTGTGTTACTTGCTATTGTACAATTCCATTAAAATCACCGATTTTCATGTACAACGAACATATGCCATTGCATCGGCATACAATTCTTCAATATTTTCTACTAAGCATTTTAATTTTATGCAGCATCCTTGTTTTATCGGCAGCCTTTTTCCTCTTATTCGAGCATTTTCTTGAAAGGAAGATATTAAGCATTCATAAATCTTTGTCCTTTTTATTCAGTTACTTAAATCAATTGGTGCCATAACATCTCTTGCCAGAGGAAATTTATAGTTCATTAACCATTAAATCTGAATCTTACATTATTAAGCATAGATCTTGCTCACTTTTAGGGAAGCGCCTTACTGGAGCTACCCGCCTCTATCCTTGTCCAGACTGAGGAGCGCCTTACGAGTGCCTCCCGGCTCAAGCATCCTATCCATCCCGTCCAACTCATAAGACCACCCCTTCTCCATCAAGATCAGGAAATTTAATTTGTGAATTAATAACCTGTACAGTGCTTAGCATCCTTCAATCTCAGGGGCGCAGCTGACAGCCGCCACCCGCCTCAATTATCCTTCTCCTACAACCAGCATAACCTAACTGCCAAAGCATTGGTATTAAGCATTAATTAATAGTACTTTTATAGTACTCTGGCAACGGATAACTAAAGTCACAAGAGTCCTTTTCACTCAATAATTAATTTTATCAATTGCTATTTTAACCTGTCCGACCAAAAATGTTATTCTTAAACTCAATCCGTTAGATGCCAAATAAACATCGCGGGGGCGTTAAACAGAAGGCAAGGCAGCTACGTAAGGAAGCTTGCCGACGAGCGGCCCTGTTGTCTCAACACATGGACCCCACCAAACCCCGTATAATACAAGATATCACGGGGCACGATCTAGTTCCTCCATCGTACATCAAGTTTTTATTACAAAACAGACTCATAAGCACATTTAAATACGCTCCACGTCCATTACATTCCACACAAAGACACTTCATTCCGGATTCGCATTCTTTACCAAGCTCTTACAGGGCTCACACGCGCAACCCTCGGCTGGTTAAACAGCGTTCAACGACAGAAACTCTAGACATAGAATTGATAGATTTAACACAGGACGACACTTTCAACAACAAAACAGCCACCTACATTTACCAACTGGAGTCCTATTCTCTTACTGAAACTCCTCGCAAATTACCGTACCACCTTGATTACCTCCACCGGGCAGGATAACTGTACATTCTCTCAACACTTCATTGTAACTCATTACCAGCAGCTATATAATGTAAACCACATTTGTATTCATTAATTATATAACTATAAGTATTATCACTCATTTATATTACACTTTTAACTATCATATTGTCTCATTGTTAAATAAACAATTGTTTAGTCTCTATTCCTATCAATAGCCATAATCTTTATATCACCTACAATCACCATATTTCCCCCTTTCACCATCTGTCCGGAAAAGCTCTCGGCATCCCAGGCAGTGCCGGTGTAAGCAGGTAGGCCTAAATAAATAGAGAGCAGGCGGATCACGATCCCTAGGGAGACGCGAGACGTTACAAGAGCACCGCTACTGTCGCTCGATGTCGTGGATTGTGAGTGGACCGCTGCCGCTGTCTGATACAATATAGCGACGCATTGTTGCGCGAAGAGACGCACTATCACCCCGAGCGTTCGCCTGTACACATAAGTGGCCAAAGTTTCACATGTGCGCTGTCCATCCAGCGCGGTGTCGTGATGGCGGCGATAATTGCGAGCCAGTTCGCGCGTCATATTCCGAGTCAGATCGTTCACATATTTTATAGCACGACAGAAACACTTTGCCGCCAAAACGCAATTATCGTTTGTAGCTGCACTGTTCGCTTGCACCGTTGTCGCCGACGTTAGCAGATCACGCACAGTGTCCCGCATAGCTCGCATTACGTTATTACCGAGTCTTATCGTGTGTCGATAGAGTCGCAGCTCATCCGCTTGGCAGCGTGACGATTTTAGAAACCGTTCTATCTCCTGGAACGAGTCGTTCAAGCAAATAGCTAGTTCGCCGACATCGTGGCAACTTTCGCGACGATGCAAACACGTATTCATCTTTTCTCAGAGTGCTTGAACGTCCAGTAAATGATTCAGCACGTCGATCAGTGTGACCCGCGTATCTGCCTCCTCCTCCTCCTCCTCTTCCTCGTCGCCGCCGCCGCCGCTGTTGTCCCGTAACTCGAGCAAGTCGTCGAGGACGATGGTATCGTGTACAGCGTTACGATCCGCAGCGAACAAAGCTCAACAGTTCAAGTTGGTTGGTGTTGAGACAAGCGGTGCGCAGAGTCGCGTTCGTTGACTCCGATTTCAGCACGGGTAATAACGTAACAGCGGAGCTTTCGTTCGCGCGGCAGGACGAGTCGTGCCCAGCGAAGGTATTCGTCAGATAGAAAAATCGATCGTTGACACGATAATAAACGTACCAACCGACCGGTCGGATCACATTAGTCCGTCGTATTGCCGTTTTATCACATCAGCTCGCAAAAGTGCGCGGCCATTGGTAGCCCGACTTTTCGTGTTGCGATCAATGATACTCTGCGCATACCACCACGCATTGTGCGGCATCTCGAGTACGAGCGGCCGAACAATTACGTGTTCACTACTGTTACGCTCTTGGAGCTGCCGCTGATGTTCATATTGACCGGCCGCCTCGTTCAGCCGCTTCTCATCGTAACGGAGACCCACCATTACTACTGAATACGCGATCGCGCAAACAAGCACGAAGACGAATATTGCTGAGATGATAGACAGACGCACAGTCCATGCGGACGATCCGGGAAACGAGGTGACAGGGAGGTGACTATTGTCATAGAGAGAGTAGTCATTTTGTTCCATTCCGTTTTCTTTTTCAATCGTTGTCCAATCGTTCACAGAGAACCCACCCACTCACCATGGTTAGTCCACACTGTGCGTTATTTACTTGCGAAGAGCAGCAGCGCGGACTTGAGCCGTGGCAGTATGTTTCGCCGCTGTTGCCGCTGCCATCCTGGCCTCTTCGTTATCCTCGCTGCTGTTTGTGAACGAATTGACCAGCGCGTTGTCAAAGACGGAAAAGCACGACTGTTTACTAACGACAAGCGCGCCATACACGGCGAATATTGTGAGCGAGCCACCTAGGAATACGACAAAGTTCTTATTCCACGAAAGTATCATGGCGATCAGTAACACGATAGACAGCAGGCATATGACGTAGGTAACATTTCGCGTGTTCCACAATACGGATTTACAGTCGGACCAGGTGGCCGACATCGTTGTCAATCCGGGCGCCAAGGTGCGTCTCAAATTATTGAATGTTTGACGTACATCGAACGTGTCTGCGCCACTTGCTACGTTGTTGATCGTCATGACAAAGATATGCAATTGTTCAGGGTCTCAAGCACGCGGGTCTTCGTTTCAACCTTACAGAGAAACATGGTGGTATATCAGTCTCGTATCGTTCGATGCGCTAGGCCATTACGATCTGTCGCCTACATTGCTAGCAATTTTGTACATGGCCAATTGTTGCTGACGCTGCTCCTCGTGTTTGTTCTCTTCATCTTCGTCGTCCTCGTTGTCGTCGTAGTGGTCACGTCTCGGTGTCACTGGCGGCGTCATAGGTGCGTCTTCTATGCATCGGACCAATTCTTCGTTATCTCTGCTGAAACTGCCGCCGATATCGCAAGCGTTCGAATCGAAGCGTACCGAATATTGATTGACAGCGGGTACGCCGTTGGTAATGGATGCTGAAGCTTTTATTCCACTACCAACTGAAATGATAGAGACGAGTTCGAACAACGGATAATCAACGATCGGCGTCGAATGCAACGAGAATATCGGCGTTTTAGCGATGATTGCGAAGAAATAGCCAAAAATTACGGAACTCAAAGAGGCGCATACAACTCATCTTTACAACGACGAGTCAATACGATATCATTAACTCGGGCTTGAGCACCAAGAACAACGTGTTGCTTTCCGACCTTTTGACCATCGCAAGCAACCTGACCGATCAACGGTCTGTCGTCATATTGCACGGCCTTGTCGTCAGTTATAATCATTTCCATACGCATCGGGCGTCGCATACATCTCGGTCTAACTTCGCTGCTCGAGTCTACTCCGTGCACGTCGTACACGTGCGTGGCCGTAGGCGCGAGAATCTCCTCGCCGAATTTTCGAGACCGCGCGGTAGCTGAGACGGCCGTGGCCGTCTCTTCTGCATCGAGATCCTTGGCTGGCGCGAATCTAATGTGCGGATCGTACGGTTTAGCGGTGGGACGAAACTCAACGGTGACACTAGGTGCTATATGTGCGCGCGTAGGAGTGATGAATACCACGGGAAGAGCGCGGTTCATCCGAATCGTTTTTGTAAATTGAATCAAGCAATCGTTCTCCGTCACGTGTCGATGAATGACGAAGGAATCGGGCGCAACATCCATTACCAAAGCGTCACCGTCGATGCGCCAAAGCGGTTGACGCTGTAGCTCACGAAAGAATCGCGCTGGATGCATCTTGGACTACTATTATTATTAGCGTCGTGCCGTGTCGCCGACCTTACAAAGTATTCGCGCATTACAGAGTACGAAGAGAGAGAGAAAGAGAGAGAGAGAGAGAGAGAGAGAGAGAGAGGCCGCGTCGACATGAGTTTGAACGACTGGATTATCGATGCTCTGGAGGCGACATTGGATTCGCATGGTCCGCTCGTTACAGCGGCTGCGTCCATGACTCGCGGCGCCTGCAACGCGACAACAGACCAGCTGATCTTGGCAGAGAACGATACGTTGTCGATGACCGTCGCCGGACAAACGACAAACGACGACGAACGGCATTGGCGACACGATGAGGAGAGTCATTTTGCTCTGCGACCGGATGAAGCGTTGATGATTGACGAAGATCGAGCCGGCGCTCTGTTGCTCAGTCGGGCCGGCGTGTTGCGTCACGATGAGGACGGGAACGAAAATAGAGAATTTGTATCGGACATGTCAATGGCCGCCGCCACCGCCACCGCCGCCGTCGCCAAACGCACGATTGGCAAATGGCGTACGTTTATCAATCGAGTGTCACATCCGCACTACCAATTGTAAGAGGAAGCACCACACAAAATTTTTTTTTCTCTCTCTCTTCTTTCCCTGGAATCACCACAAAATTTTTCTAAGTCCCTCGAACATAAATTTTTCTAAGTCCCTCAACCCAAAATTTTTCTAAGTCCCTCGACCCTAAATTTTTCTAAGTCCCTCGACCCTAAATTTTTCTAAGTCCCTCAACCCAAAATTTTTCTAAGTCTCTCAACCCAAAACTTTTCTAAGTCCCTCGAACATAAATTTTTCTAAGTCCCTCAACCCAAAACTTTTCTAAGTCCCTCGGCCGAGAATTTTTCTAAGTCCCTCCGCGCCGAAATTTTCTAAGTTCTAATTTCCAAACCCCCACTACCTTCCCACTCCAGAGGAAAATTCGGCGGCTCGGGAAAGCCGCAGCTCAGGGACCGCGGAGCGCCCGAGAGTCAGTCTCAGTCGTGCAGTGATCTGGTGCAGTGCTTCCTCCATCCCTCCTAGGGTCTAGTATAAGTGCTAAATCTAACTTAGAATATTTTCGTGAGTTTTAACTTAGAATATTTTCGTGAATACGAACTTAGAATATTTTCACTAAATCTAACTTAGAATATTTTCGTGAGTTTTAACTTAGAATATTTTCGTGAGTTTTAACTTAGAATATTTTCGTGAGTTTTAACTTAGAATATTTTCGTGAATACGAACTTAGAATATTTTCACTAAATCTAACTTAGAATATTTTCGTGAGTTTTAACTTAGAATATTTTCGTGAGTTTTAACTTAGAATATTTTCGTGAATACGAACTTAGAATATTTTCACTAAATCTAACTTAGAATATTTTCGTGAGTTTTAACTTAGAATATTTTCGTGAGTTTTAACTTAGAATATTTTCGTGAATACGAACTTAGAATATTTTCACTAAATCTAACTTAGAATATTTTCGTGAGCTTTAACTTAGAATATTTTCGTGAGTTTTAACTTAGAGTATTTTTATGAATGTGAACTTAGAATATTTTTACTAAATCTAATTCAGAATATTTTCGTGTATTCCTTTAGTTAAAATATACTCTTGTTAGCCGATTCAAGGTTAGATTCACTCTCCCATCTCCTCCCATCCCCGACCGCTAACGCATTGGAATCGCCTAGCTGATAACTGGCCGCCGATTCTTCAAGGGATTCGCATCACTAGAATAGGGGCGTATAGGCTGCGGCTCGATCGCACCGCCCATCCGTAGACGCACAGGTTGCGGCTCGATCGCACCGTCTACTAGTTACTCGAAGGCGCATAGGTTGCGACCCGATCGCACCGCCTGACAGAATAGGGAACTCCGAATTAACCACACGAATACAGCTGGCCGGAGTCACGGGAGTGATTCTAAATGCGCCCTGTACGCAGGGGTGGTCGTAAGAAATTCATCAAAAAATTAGAATACCAACTAAAGCATGGACAAGAGTACCACCCTTACCTAGGTGTCGAGCCCACCAACTCCGCTCCCGACAAGGGGCATCCTCGCTCCACTGAACCCCCTCGTTCTCCAGAATCTCCTCAGTCGCCCGTGCCAGAGCACCCGAAAGCTACCGCTCGCAAACCATACAGTGTTAGCAAGATCGATTGCGACACCCATCCGCGATTACCGATCATTCGACGCGGATTCTCGCCACGAGACCCGAGGCCTGCTTTCTACCGTCGACTGCGTGCAGAGATCCTGCACTACTACTACGGAGCATCTACCCCGCCTCACACCCTCCGCACCTGTAACGAGAAAACTCCGACCCTCGAACAGCTTCGTGGGCACGTGCGCAACTCCATGGCACGGGTGTGCCAGATCATTACACTGGATTAAAGGAACTGGTGAGTGCCATTTGCTCTATACTCCGCGGAACATCGTGTCGTGCCCGACAGATCGCGCGTATCCCTGGGGAGAATCACGCGATTCGTTTGACCCAAAAATTGCGATCTAGCCCCGCGTCCAGGCCCGAGCACCTGCATCCTAGCATCGCAGCCGCGGCCGACCGGGACGTAACATAAAATTGGTGACAGCGGTGGGATACGAAAAGGGCTCACGACGCGAACCCCGCGATTAATTAAGCAAACCCACTGGATTACCGCTACTGAAACGCGATTGAAACAAAATCATCCGCCCCGATGGCGACTCGTAGTAAAAAGACCGATAAACCCGACAAACCGGATGAGATCTACAGTAAGGAAGAAGCAGAACTTCTGTCTCAGCACATCCGGGAAAAGGAACTGCAAGTACAAAGAGAATCCGACGCGGTGCGTAGGGAACGCGAATCATTTGAACGAGAACGCGAGCTTGCTCGGCGACGCATCGAACAGAGGGAAGCCGCCCTCCACGACCGCGAATCGGAAATGTCGCGTAGAGAAACATCGCACGACCGTACAGCCGACCAAGGCCCCATTAACGAAGAAATGTTGCGCGACATAGCCTCACTCCAGCGGGAACCTCCAAAAGACGGACCGTCACCCCCTATCGCCCCCTACTTCGACGCCACTAGTGTGCCTCATAGCCTCCAGCATGACTACTCCCTCGAGATCCCTCGTGTAACATTCAAGGACGCGCTCGAATCGGTACCACACTACGACGGATACAACGTGAGTTACGCGCAATTCGCGCGAGCCTGTAGACGCGCTAGAGATATCGTTCCCCCGTCCGCCGAACGAAACCTCGCACGCCTCCTCGTCAACCGACTGCGAGGGAAGGCCTACGCCGCGATAGAGGACGAACCATGCGATTCGGTCACGCAGCTCCTCGACGCGTTAAGAGCCACCTTTGGCTCTAGTAAATCAATCTATCACTGTAAAGGCGAACTCTATACCGTGTTCAAAGATCCCAACGAGGACATGACAGACTATGTCATCCGCGTAAAGGAACTTCGCGCATCCGTGCTAGAATGCGAACGCATGGAAAGAGGGATGTTAGACGAAAAACTAATTAGACAAATCGACGAAGCAACCGCGTACGCATTCTGCGATGGACTGCCGCGACAGTATCGTTACTTGCTAAGACCTGAGCACTACCGTAAACCATTCGAGGCATTCGCGTTCGCTAAGTCACTCGCGAGGCGGGATACACTCGACCAGGAACGAGAAGACGCCGCGCGCCGGAATAACGTACGACCACGATCCAACGACGTACGCATAATTGACAAACCGATTGCTCATTCGACTCCGATCAAACACGAGCCCGGGTATGGTCCCAACACGAATCGCAACGGATCAACACCCGCGTCTAGGAACAATCCCGCCAGGGACTACGCTGATCCCAGGGGCCCTCATGCTTGGCATAACCGAACACCCCCAGCCCCTCGATTTTCGCCACCTCCGCCGCGACCTCGAAATTCGATGACGGACCGGAACACAAAATGGTGCCGCTATTGTAAGAACATCGGGCACGAGATCGAAGAATGTCGTAAACGCCAATACAACAATTCGCGACGGGACCAGGGAAACGCCGCACGCCCCTCGGGGAATACGGACGCACCCCGAGCGGGAAGCTCTCAGACACCCACTCGTCCGATACGCAATATAACAGTGGAAGATTCACCTCAGCAAGAATCGCGGTCCTAAACCCCCGCGAATTTTCATACGCCCCCACAGTTACAATGAAGGCTGATGGCCTAACGGACACGATAACCTTCATGATCGACACCGGGGCCGCGCCAAATTTAATAAAAAAGGGAACACTAACTCGAAATAACGAAATAGATCCCATCGACACGCTACTCTTAAAAGGGATCACCGCGGGAAGCATCCCCACTCTGGGGTCTATTACTATTAAATACATGGGTTTCCCTATTAAACTCCATGTAATCAACGACGATTTCCCAATCGCACAGGAAGGAATCCTAGGATCCGCCTTCCTAAAGGACGCGGGGTCCATCGACTTCAAAAACCAAATTCTCACGTGGCAAGGAGTGCCCATTCCTCTTTCGAATAATACGTTGGTTACCGTACCGGCGAGAACGCGCGGGGTATTGCCGCTTAAAATCCTAAACCCAAGCCCTAGGGAAGGGTATATCCCTCGAATTACAATTCGCGACGACGTGTTCCTAGGAGACGCCGTCGTGTCAAATCGAAACGGTTTAGCGTATGTAGGAATCGTAAACGCCGGAGAAACGGAATGCAAACTCCCTATTCCTACGGTCGAACTAGAGGAAGTAGAGATATTAACCGGAGACCCCTCGACGTCGCGTCAACCGGAACTCGGGGGCTCCCCGGCCAGAGATAAAGGGATCCAACGCGCACGCACGCCTACCCTAGGGACTGATGTGCCTGCGCCTCGCCACAAAACAAAACAGCCCTTTGTCTCCCAAGCGAATACGCCCGAACGCCTAGGCCTTCCAGGCGAACCTCGCGACACACAACACATGCTCTCAAGCACAGCGGTCGATGATGCAACAGACACGTATAAACAAAGAGACACTCGACGCTCGAGGCTTCTAAACCTGCTGCGCCTTGACCATTTGAACGAGCCCGAAGTAAAAAACGTAAAAGAACTACTGAACGAATTCAGCGACTTGTTCCACCTACCCGACGAACAACTACAATGTACCTCAGCGACCAAACATCGAATAACTACCACCGACAACACTCCAATTAACACCAAACAGTATAGATATCCGCCAATACACAAGGAGGAAATTGATAAACAAATTCAAGATTTGCTAAAAAACAAGGTTATCAAACCTTCGAACTCACCATACAACTCCCCCTTGTGGATTGTGCCCAAAAAGGCCGACACCCAAGGTAACAAGCGTTGGCGAATGGTAATAGACTATAGAGCGCTAAACGAAAAAACCGTGGGAGACGCGTATCCGCTCCCCAACATAACCGAAATACTCGACCAACTCGGCAGCGCGAAATATTTCAGTATATTCGACCTCGCTTCAGGCTTCCATCAGATCGCGATGCATGAGGACGATGCGCCAAAAACAGCCTTTTCCACGCCCCATGGGCACTATCAATTCAATAGAATGCCATTCGGTCTGAAAAACGCGCCAGCTACCTTTCAACGCCTCATGGATCAAGTTCTGACCGGCCTGCAAGGAACCGAACTGTTCGTCTACCTCGACGACATTGTTATATACGCGAGCTCACTCGAAGAGCACTCAGCCAAGTTTGCGAAGCTAGCACAACGCTTACGCGTCGCGAATCTTCATCTACAACCGGACAAATGCGAGTTCCTGCGAAAAGAGGTATCCTATCTCGGACACGTAATAGGGGAAAACGGGGTAAAGCCCGACCCTAAGAAAATTATCGCGGTTAAAGACTTCCCACGGCCAAGAAACGCGAAAAACATAAAACAATTCTTAGGCCTAGCCGGTTACTACCGGCGCTTCATACAAAATTTCTCCAAAATAGCTAGACCACTAACATCCCTGTTGAAAAAAGACGCCAAATTCACGTGGAACGAGCTACAAGAACACGCATTTGTCTCGCTCCGCAACTCGTTATGCACGGAGCCGATCTTACAATACCCGGACTTTACTAGACCGTTCGTCGTCACCACGGATGCGTCCGGATATGCGATAGGCGGTATAATCAGTCAGGGACAGATAGGCAAAGATCTCCCCATCGCATACGCCTCTCGACTCTTAAACGCAGCGGAACAAAATTACTCGACAATCGAGAAGGAACTCTTAGCCATAGTGTACTGTGTACAACATTTCCGTCCCTACCTCTACGGTCGCAAATTCAACCTGGTCACGGACCACAGACCACTAGTGTGGCTGCATTCTGTGAAAGATCCGAGCTCGAGATTAGTCCGTTGGCGATTAAAACTTCTCGAATACGAGTACGAAGTCACATACAAAGCAGGTAAAGTTAATGCTAACGCAGACGCCTTGTCCAGGAACCCCGCCGAAATACGCCTATTCCCCCTCGCCCCTGAACTTGACGTCTCCAGTTCCGATGAATCCATCTTTTCCCCGCGACCCGACCAACAACGACGAGAAGAGAATTCGCGAGACCAACCGCCAGACGCACACGACCCCGACGATCACCACGACGATCACCCCGACGACTCAGAAACCGACACCGATGACAGCAGTACAACAGACAGCGCGTCCAGCCCAGAAACCGAGATATTCGATCAAGTAAATGAACCATACGTACTGCGTAACGAAAATATAACCGAGATCAAAGACAATTTCCTATTGCGAAAGGACCACAAGGCCGTATTCGTCACCCAAAAGGGCGACCCCTGCGATAAAGGAGCTAGACTGCTCCAGGAACATGACTTGCTACCTGCGTTACGCAGCCAAACACTGGGAAGAGCTAGTGTAACGACGGAGAAGGAACCAAAAATCATATCCCTGGTGATCAAAGAGCGTAAAATCACGCAACTAGACATAGAGATCCTTCGCGAGGCCATACAATCCCTACGAGATGTCTGTCAAGAGCTTCAACTCAACTCCGTGTCACTATGCAAGGGCGACTTAGAAAACGTACCTTCCGACACCATCCGCAACCTGCTGCAACAAACATTTGAGGGCGACCCGACCAAAATCCTCCTATGCAACAACCAAATCCAAGTACCACCCCCGGGAGATAGGAGAAGGATTCTAGAGGAATGCCATTCCAGCATGATCGGAGGACACAAAGGAGTGACAAAGACGTACTTGCGCATCAAGGAAAAATATCAATGGCCCAATTTGAAGGAAGAAATACAGGAATTCATCCGCAACTGCAGAAGTTGCCAATTAAAGAAACTAGTAAGAGTAAAAACAAAGCAGCCCATGGTCATCACGGACACCCCAAAGGAAGCGTTCGAGAAAATCTCAATGGATATCATGGGCCCACTCCCCACCACTTCCTCCGGCAATTCCTACATCCTCACAATACAAGACCTACTAACCAAACACTCCACCGCCATCGCGCTGAGACAAGCCTCCGCGTTAGACGTAGCAGACGCGTTCGTAAACAATTTCATCTGCCTATACGGCGCACCAAAAGCAGTTCTAACCGACCAAGGCTCTCACTTCATTAACAGCCTCATCAAGATATATATCTTATTTCGAATATATTACTATAGAGGGTGATCCAGGTGCATTAATTTACTCACTGTTGGAGGATTGGATACAGGTGCAGTTATCCGCGTTGGAACAGTATCAGGTTGTTGGAGCTCTACCCCTTTGGAGCTACCAGGAAAGTCTGTGGAGAGAATGGAGCTCAATTATTAGAGCTGCCAGAAGGATTCTTAAAATTTAAATTCGTTCTAGAGCATCAACATGCGGGCAAAGCGGCCTGACATAGGAGCTCAACGACGCATGGAGCTGCCTGATTATGGCTCGACAATGCATGGTGCTACCAGATCCGATTTGTATGGAATGCAAAGGGAATGTTATCCTGAAGGGAGTTTCTGATAGATAAGTTGCGAGGAAACCGGGAGCTCGACAACGCTGGGAGCTGCCTGGTTAACAAGGATATTTTAGAGCAAATTAATGAAAATGGGTCCCTACTGCGTTACATGGCGTGTGCAATTAGGCAGAGTATATAAAAGCGTGATATATATATATATTCAATAAATTATTTATGCTTTAAAAGGTTCCACCTTTCAGAGGTCAGCCAAACTAACCAATGACCTTTGTAATTGTCTGTTGTGTCAGCCCCTTGTACAAGGGAACGAGAAAATATTTTAAATCTATGATGCGTATAGAATAACTTACTTTTAACAATGTGGCGCCCGAAGGGGCGGTTAGTGAGAATAAGTGAAGGACCTTTAAATGGCGCGAGACTGTCTGTCAGCTTGGGACCTCCAGGAGCGACCGACTGGTTCGGCTATCGGGGACTGACTGACTCTCTGACTTCTCTATTCTCAACTCGTCAGGTCGGGGATATAGGTGTGGAGGGGAAAAGGCTCTGGTAGGGATATCCGCTTATGGGAGGATAGTAGAAAGAGAGAGAGAGAGAGAGAGAGAGAGAGAGAGAGTCGCTCGGAGATGATTTCATGCATGAGTTATCATGAATACTTCCGTTGTTATCTTTGTCCTTCACGTATTCTTTTACATATATTTTTACGCTGCGCATTCTTATAAATATCGATTAAGTGTTCTTGGAATGGTAGGTTAAATAACATTTTATGACGCTTATCTATTGAAGCTCCGCACGAACTTTTGCACACAATCAGTACATTTTGCTCCTTTTCTCGGTGTTCTATTCGCTTTTTCGGGAAAGTAAGTGTAATACTATTAGTTTTATTGCCGTTGCGCGTCACATGGCGTCGAGATAATCCATAGTTAATAATGTAAATTTTAGGGGAACGAAAAAA
This sequence comes from Harpegnathos saltator, assembly GCF_003227715.2. Classification (NCBI taxonomy): domain Eukaryota; kingdom Metazoa; phylum Arthropoda; class Insecta; order Hymenoptera; family Formicidae; genus Harpegnathos; species Harpegnathos saltator. Next base: position 405,395 of record NW_020229888.1, read on the forward strand.
TGTTTGGTGATTTTGTTAGCAAGAGGGATCATTGGTATCTCGAGGTGTTGTTACTTCAAAGACGAATACAGTGATATGCATTATGTTGGGTTTCTGGCTTGTAATAAATTTATTATATTTTTTGCAATTAATTATTATTAGCTGTTGATGTACTTCTTTTATGTGTTTTCTATCCGTTGTGTGAAACAGAATATTATGCGGGTAGCGTGATTTTTCGCGCTCTATTGGTTAAGCTGTTATTCATTTGTTAATTAGTGTATGTGTAATTTCGAACTGTTGATGAAATGTTAGAGGATTTTGTGTTCTGGAAAAGTTGTTTTATAATATTAAAGGAATTTTGTGGGCTTATTATAATGAGCATCTGTTATTTGTCATATTTGTTATAAACAATAACCTCAAATTTTAAATAATAACTAAAACGTTATTTCTCTTTATTTATGACTACACTCCGATATCTTTATGGTAAGGTGGATCCGCGGTGATTTGATTGTTATTTGTCTGATTGTTTAAATTAACAAATTAAAATATTGCAGCTACCTAATTTTCGAGTTCGGGGGTACCATATTAAGAGTGTCCGCTGTAATTTTATCGATAGTGAAAATTCAAAATTTGTTTGCAAAATTATTTTGTTTATTTATAATTTCGTCATTTTCATGCTCCAGGGGTGATATCAGTATTGTTCCTGAGGTTTTTAAGACCAAAGAAAAATAATTTCCTTATTTTGCACTGATTTTGGAATTTTAATTTTCAGTGATATTTTTATATAATATGGAGCGTTAGAGGTGTGTGATTTGTTAATATCGTTGTTTTTATTGCGTACCTTTACTTGGGTATTACTTTATTGAAATTTTGTCCAATTCTGAATCCTATTTTATATAGGGATATGCTTGATAGGGGAGTGGTGATTCTAGGTTTATGCTACGTTCATGTCTGTTATCCAATCCTAGGTGCTAGTTCCATGCGGGGATATTTGCTCGGCGTTAGTGCATATAGGTGGTAGTAGTTATCTGAGGGAGGGTGTTTAGCTATTTCGAGGTTGGTTACTTGTCGGTTCCCATTTTATGTGCTCATAAGTCAGCTGTCAGTTGCGAATGATCAGTCGTGTATGTAAGAAAGAAAGAGGAGAAAATATGTATCCTTTCCGTCAACGTTTTCCTCGGCGAAGGTACTTCCGACCGGTGCCGGCGATAATAGTAAGTATATGTCAGGGTGTTGCATGCATGGATGTAAGCTCAATTGGATGCACATTAGGATATTTGGTTATACTACTAAGGTATGTTACTACAGTGCTTCTGCAATGGGGATGTGACCTTGAAGACAAATATTCAGATTCCCGGTCTGCTGTCTATCCGCGAAATGACGGAGGTGCGTTGGAAAAGGAGATGGAGGAGGAGAGAGGCAGCCGACTTTTGGCTATATGGTGGTTTGGATATGAGCCCTGACCCTGATGCCTACGGTCTTAAAAATTTGTTCGGGTAAATAAAACTTATCCCGATAAGAAAAATAAGAAACATTTTTAATTGGTAATTATTTTGTTCGTTACAGGGAGCGAGCATAATGCCAAGATCGACACGTATAGGTGTTATGCGTTAATATTGTAATGCCTGTACAAGGATTTTTATACAGTATAATTATTTTCAATTAAATTTGCGTTACTACTTGTTATACTCCCTCCCTTCTTTCTCCCTTTTCTAAAATTTTTCCTATTTTCTCTAGGGTTATTAGATAGTTTTTGAAAGCAAAGTATTAGTAAGAAAGAGGTGAGTAAGAGGTGTTAGTTATTTACGGTGAGGAGATATGAATAACGATCTCTGCTTGGATTAGTCATGGTATAGGAATGCACGGTTTATCTTATCGAGGAGATAGCGAGAAAGGTGGTGGAGTAGTCCATGGCTTGCGTTACACGGTGGAGGTTGATTTTGTCTATTCGTTTAAGTTTTTAGTAGCAGGAATTTGTCAATTACTGTTACTGATGACTTATCTTAATGGGGGATTAATTATTAGTGTATATATATCTATTGTGTGGGTGATCATGTGAAAAAGCGATTGAAGTATTAGTAATAACATCAAGAACAAGGTAACTATGGTGGTTATGTCGGTCTGGAGGTTATTGCTCGGGGATTCTTTGTGCGCAAACAATAATCTTTTAAATTAATATTTTTCAGCAACAACTTTGATCGAGTCGGTAAGGAGGAGCGCGAGTGGGTACGCTCGGTGGCCGCGAGACGACGGTGGCGCGACATGCCTTAAGGCTACCGCGGTGTACTGCTTTAGGGACTATGAATGAGTTTGTTACGCTTTTTTGTTGCACAGGTGGGTTTAAACCTTTAAAATTTTAGTGTATCGCGGTTATTAATCATTATTTTATCCTTATTTGCTTTTCGTCGACAGGTTTAAGCATAGGTCTGCCAAGCTAGTAATATACTAGGATTTGACGTTAATAAATTGTATTATAACAATGGCTTATTAGGTAAGATGGTAAGTGGTTAAATTAAGTCTCTGTACTTAATAGCTATGGTACAATTAGGTATATATATATATATATATCATTAGTCTATCCATTAAATATATTGAAAATGAAGCTGTAAATTATATATGACTTATTACTGTCTTCCAGGCCTTCCTGCAATTGTTTGGCAGTTTAGAAGGTCGCCATCAAATATTTTTAAAGAAATGAATTATTAGGTCAGATGTATATATATGTATATATCATAGATGAAGTGTATTATTTCATATAATAGGATACAATATACTGGTTATATATATATATATATATATATATAAGAAAAGGTATAACGAAATCGAGAATTATATAAAAATATCGGTTATATAGGGTGTTAAATAAGTGAGTGTGGTGCAATTTCAAAAGTGTAGTTATGTACGTATACTATATGCGCATAAGTGCGTCATTGGAGAGAGTAGGGTATTAAAATATTATTGTTACAGGTTCCGACGAATATAGAAGGCGCTTGAGATGTAGGATACAGATAGCTCGTGACCTGTTGGTTAGCCAAAAACAGTGACAAAGAAAGGTGCGTGCCTGACGACCTTGTTTCTTTTCTTGATTCAGTTATCCATTAAGTGGAAATCTTTACGGCAATTAGATTTTGGAAGAAAAATTTCCTTCTTTATGCCTCGGAATAGCGGGATGTTACACCAGCAAGATTGAGGTGCGTGTGAGACGCGCCGACCCCAAGCGAGATTATGCGTACGAGGCCGAAAACGAGGCCTTTCGAGACGCCGCGATCGTGGTGAACTTGCGTTGGATGAACGAGCGCACCACTTGCGAACATCTCAGCTGTCGAGCAAAATATGCGAGAACGGGCACGTGCGTGTCGGGCGATATGTCTCGCGTGTGGGCTTCCGGCGATAATACGACGTTAACATCTTGCGAACCGGCGTGCTACATGGTTCGCAATAGTCGTGTCACAGGGCATTCGGCCGTAGGTGATACTGTGACCAAACGCTACGAAGAAACGATGTATCTCGTGATGAATGTAGCCACGGGCGAGTACAAACCGTATACGGCACAATCGCCCTACATCAGCCCAACAACAAATAAGTTGCCGCCGTCGTCGCCGCGGTCGCCGCCGCCGCCGATCCCGTACGAGCGATTACTGCCAAACCATGAGCGAAACGTTGATGCGACGCGCCAGGAACCCGACATGCCGCAATTAGAATATGATCCCGCGAGTGACTCATGCGAATTGGCCAATGTCACGCTCGAAATGTTTGCCACACTGCCGGCACTTCGTATGGCGCCGGGCGAGAAACCGGTGTGCCGTTTGAGCAATTTTGCCATAGGTGACGATTTGGTTCGAGCTCGGCCAGACAAGAGCACTTTGCATCATTCGCTCGCGTCGAGCACTCTGGACCGCACGATCGTTACCGCGCGGCATTCTCGTTCGTACTGTGAAGCTTTTCACAAGAACTTCGATCCCAAGACATGCACGTGCGAAGAGTCAATCTTTGATCGAATACTATCGTACACGTTCATCGGTTTTGCTCTAGTGCGTCTGATGCGCCACGCGATCTACGGTGACGATTGCGACCGGCGTCGACGAAGAGGAGCGCTGTAGACGCGGGCGCGGTACCTCTGATGAAACGTTCTCGAGCTCATTGGTACATGGACGTGGACCAAACGTGGTGCCTTCCACGACCGAATATGCTCTTGAGCGATTTGGGTCTAACGGACGACGATCACATGTGGACGAATCAAGGCAGCGGTCGCATCGAACGAGCTACTCCCGCGGACTTTCGCACGGGTGGCGACAATTCGCACACTGCGCGCGACGACCGCCGGCGGACGCGTCGTGACACAAAGGTGGCTGCTGCGGTGGTAACACCGGGCAATATCGTCGCGAAAAAATACTGCGGCGCCACAATGTAACATCTGGTCGTTCGCTGAGCGAGACCGATACGCGTGCCTCAGCACGCAAAGTGATACAGATGATCGTTGTCGAAAAACATACGGTGAAAACGACGACAACACGTGTTCGCCGCGACGCCACCAATCTCAGTTCTCAACCGAACAATTGGCACAAACCTGTGGTTGGAATACTACTGCACGATGATGGTGATTATGCGGATAGCGGCGATAGCGACGATGACGATCGCAGGTTGCTGGATTTCGATCAATTGTACGAAGAGATCCGCGGCAATATGCTGCGCGGCTCGGTCATCAACGCTGACATACTGAATACATTGTCTGCAGAGGTGCGAAACATTCTGATTTCGATCACCATGGAGACTTTTGTGCGCAAAATGCTCAAGCTAGGCTTTAATCGAGCGCTTCGCTTCGTAGGCCAACGTTTATCAGGTGTTGTCTCGCGCCAGTTGTTAGCGCTAGCAGTGCGCGAAAGCACGGCGCGTATGCTGTCATTTGCGCTGTCTCGCATTACCACGCGACTGCTTCTTGCATTGGGTACCACAGCTAGCGGCATCGGCGTAGTGATTGGCCTGACTGAACTGGTGACCATTCTGCTCGACATTATGCTCGTATTCGGCTGGGATCCGGGGAATTACAAGTCGGAATTTGACAACGCGTCATACGATGACATAGCGATCGGCTGGTTGCGCGAGCGCGAGCGTTGCGACATGCCGCGTTACGATCCGTATCTGCTGCTGGCACTCTTCTTGCGCGATCGCGAAAGTCCGATGACCGAAGGCAACGAGGAAGACGAATCTGCGAGCACGACACCGCGACCAGACGAGCGATTCTTGATTCTCGATCAAACGGACACTCCGTGGTACTTTGCCCAATTTCGCGACGCTGTAGACGGAATGATCAGGGACAATCGTGGTCTCAAACACCAAATCGGCGCCGCTGCTCTCGCAGGTGGCAGCGAACGATCAGCAGCGACAACATCGCCGACAATGCAAACATTGGACGATAGGTCTCGTGAAAAACTGCGTTCACGAGCACCTCGCTTTCACCTCGGTAGAACGCTCGTCGGTCGTGAGAATGAACACCATGACGAGGCCAGCCGTGCTCGTTACAAACGTAGCAAAGACGGCGGCCAAATCGAGAAAGAGGACCCATTGAAGCGCAGCAGACCAATCGTGTCGGATAACGCGATGGTCTGCTCAATGCTCTGGAGCTTGCATTACTTTGCCAATAGGCGTTACAATTCGTTAGGACAGCGCGTCAATACGGATGACGACGTATTGAACGTGAACGACGCTACGGTGGAGCGCGCGGTGCGAGATAACGAATTGGCCGCGTTATTGGCCAGCGCATATACAGTCGACACGTTACCGCGCAATAGCGTGTTGGGTGCAGCACGGCGCAACGTAGCGTCCAAATGCACAGACCTCGCGGTAAACACGGCCACTATGTGTGGCGGTATCGTCATTTCCGCGGCATTTCTTGTGATGACACTCGTGAGTAATGGCGGCGGCGCAGCGTATAATCTCGCGTTATTGCTTCTCGCGATAACGATCATACTGTTGCCTCTCGTCATGTTTACCCTGTCCGTAGATCTCGTAATGGTTCGCAAGCGTACGTACAGCAACGATCGACAAGGTGGCACTTCAGCCGCCGACGTGGATGATTTGGACCGATTGTGCGACGCTTTATGCGATTTTGTACTGAACAGTGTGCATGATACCGGCGACGACGCATCCGCGGATTCAGCTACTGCCATCTCTAGCTCGTGGCTAAGCAGCATCCTCGAGTTCGCTCGTTTCCGTTTGATCAATTATATGCGATCGGAGTTGCAAGTAGTACGCGACGTCTAGTGCTTTAGAAAAAAACGCGGTGCAAAGACAACAACGCGTACAATTGCAATGCGTACCGAGTCACGCGAAGGCGCGCAGAGGAGAACATTTTTAGTAACATGAAGACGCTGCAACACATTCTTGCGTATGAGACGTTCGAATTCGTTCTGGGTGTCATTGTTGTAGTTCTATTCTTACGGTATTTGAACAGCGGTTGAACAGCGTGAGGCACGAAAATGACCGCCGCGGCAACAATATGCGCGTTTCAACTATGCGATACGCATGCCTCAATGTTTGACCTGTTGTTCTCGAAAACGAGTAGAGAAAACGATGGCTACGGAGGTAATAACGCAGGTTGGTATCTCACACGTTTCGGCCGTTCGCTCATTCGCACAGGACAAATGTTACGTCACAGGCGACTAGCGAAGCGATTGCACGGCGACGTGCGTAACTTGAGCAACGATGACGACGACGACGACGACGACGACGCTGACGACGACGACGCGCAGGTAATAACCAGTGAAGAAACAGACGATCCACAACGAGATACAATGATGTTCATAGCCAACAATCGACGTCTATTTACCATCGGAGGGTCGCACTCGGTGATACGAGTGTACAGGGCCTTGCATCGAAGAATCTACAGCGAAGCTTGGTACGGTGGTTGTGAACGCAGCTGCTCCTATCGCGACAGTCGACACGAACATGTGACACTCGGCGTGGCCACATACCCACACAGATCCGAATCGGTCGCTCTCACCCGATACGGTTTTGCTCAGCGCATATTACGCGGCGACGGTGACTTCGGCGGTAGCGGCGGCGGCGGCGGCTGTGAATTGAACGACGAAAACGTTTCGGTTACCGTGCGCACCACCTATAGTCGCGGAGTACATGACTCTCGTATTCGCAAAGAACGCATCTCGGCACGTTTGTGGCCTGAAGACGACGACAACTCGTTATCGTTGGCGACGTTATCTGCAGAGCAACCGTTCGCACCGATCTGGCGATGAGACGTGAGCGTGATCTTTGCGCCGACGGCTGGGATCGGTATCGACAACGAGCGACCCGTCAAACTGCTGGATTATCGATTCAAGAATGCGCGCGAGACGTGGGCGCTCGTGTCCAGTCTCGTGAGATGGTGTGAACGCGTATATCGCGAGACCGGACTGTATCCGGTACGACGAAGCGTATGGGATTTGTTGTTGCGCCGAGAGAGCGACGGCGGAGCGAGCGCCGCCGCTGCCGTGACTGGAACGACAACAACTGGAATAACCGTCGTGTCTTCGTGCGGCCTCGTTAACGTGGGAGACGACTCGGCATACGTTCACACCTTGCGCGTACTCATGCTCATGGTGTATGTGAGTTGCTCCTACGGCGCGATGGTTCGTACCGCATCGATCAATGATCGCGTGTCCAATCGGTCTCACGCCTGTCTATTTCCACCCAAAACGTCTGGAATTTATCACGCCTTATTTCACACGTCGGTACTGCCACATCGACTCATTTGCGCGCAAACTGGAAGTCGCCGACGCGGCGATGTCGCCACTATTGGACGACTTACCACACAGAGGCAACTGAATCGTCATCATCTTCGCCGCAGCCGTATCGTCGACACTACGACGGACTACGACGTCAGCGGCGGTTATTACGGCGGTAGACACCCAACAGCGCGTCACTAGTTGGACGACTTTATGAATCTGTGCGAAAAAGCTTGCGAAAAGTACCAGTTGTTACGCCCCTCGGAGAATGATCGGCGCGACGGCGACAACGACCAGGACTGTGTACGATCACAGTGCGATTCGAACGCGCGGCGCTTCAGATAATGAACGGTTCCGAATATCTGACATATCTGCGCGATTCGTATCCGCAAACGTGATACGCTTTGCGTCAATGGAACGCTTTGTATGAATGCTACTCGTGCGAATTATGTCAGGACACAATCGTCGCGTTCACCGATGGCGGACGTCGCAGTCTCGCTGGTGTGCGAGCTCACGAGCTCTCTCGCATCCTCGTTACCGGTCGATACAATGCATGCGCCAATATCTCAATGTCGATCAACAATAACGACACCGAGGACCGACGCAAAGATGACCTGGCCGATTGCTGCAGCAGCGGCGGCGGCGACGGCCCCGGCGACGGCGGCGGCAACCGCGGCGGCGTTCGATTATCCATGCACGTGTGTAATATTCTACCGCTCGTGATAGGCACGAATCTCGATCGGGCTATACGGACGACGATACCGCAGGCTCTCATCACCGACGACAACGACGACAACGACGACAATAACGGCGGCGGCGGCGGCAGCGGTGATGGAGAAAACGACGATGACAAGTCGTTGTCCTTCAAACAACGACAACAGAATTGGTCTCTGGCCAACGAGCCCGAGTCCGAGTACCTTGGTCGCGTGTTTGCATTCGGCAACTTTTGGTTCAATAGCTTCATCAGCACCGATGCGCGCCAGGGACACCGATATCGTGAACGCACAAATTCAATCAGCACCACAGTGCGCCTGTACGTGTACGATCGCATGGGGAAGGGCCACATGTTGTATTTAGGTCAATCAGGCGAGCTACGAATGCGAGACAAGCGAAAGCGCGAAGTTGAACTGATTGACGCGCACGGCGAATACGTTCTCGACCGCGACGAAGCGAGCAATACATCTACCACTGCAACTGCTGCGATAGTAGGCGATTTTGCTCGAGATGCATTGCCGTTTGGCGGGCTGTCGCCGAGTTCATCCTTTCGTAATTGTCGCGAGTACATGTTTCGCGGCATCGGCAAAACAACCGCGGAAAGAAACAATGGCGGAAAGAACACGATTTTTTGCAACACGGCCATCGAGGGATGCGACATCGATCATCTGTGCAACAAGCGCGTCTCGAACGCACCGGCGCTCTACACGGCGCTCATGACCGAATGAACTGAATTTGAACGCACCGTACGCAAGGTGTAACGTCTCGCGTCTCCCTAGGGAGCGTGATCCGCCTGCTCTCTATTTATTTAGGCCTACCTGCTTACACCGGCACTGCCTGGGATGCCGAGAGCTTTTCCGGACAGATGGTGAAAGGGGGAAATATGGTGATTATAGGTGATATAAAGATTATGGCTATTGATAGGAATAGAGACTAAACAATTGTTTATTTAACAATGAGACAATATGATAGTTAAAAGTGTAATATAAATGAGTGATAATACTTATAGTTATATAATTAATGAATACAAATGTGGTTTACATTATATAGCTGCTGGTAATGAGTTACAATGAAGTGTTGAGAGAATGTACAGTTATCCTGCCCGGTGGAGGTAATGAAGGTGGTACGGTAATTTGCGAGGAGTTTCAGTGAGAGAATAGGACTCCAGTTGGTAAATGTAGGTGGCTGTTTTGTTGTTGAAAGTGTCGTCCTGTGTTAAATCTATCAATTCTATGTCTAGAGTTTCTGTCGTTGAACGCTGTTTAACCAGCCGAAGGTTGCGCGTGTGAGCCCTGTAAGAGCTTGGTAAAGAATGCGAATCCGGAATGAAGTGTCTTTGTGTGGAATGTAATGGACGTGGAGCGTATTTAAATGTGCTTATGAGTCTGTTTTGTAATAAAAACTTGATGTACGATGGAGGAACTAGATCGTGCCCCGTGATATCTTGTATTATACGGGGTTTGGTGGGGTCCATGTGTTGAGACAACAGGGCCGCTCGTCGGCAAGCTTCCTTACGTAGCTGCCTTGCCTTCTGTTTAACGCCCCCGCGATGTTTATTTGGCATCTAACGGATTGAGTTTAAGAATAACATTTTTGGTCGGACAGGTTAAAATAGCAATTGATAAAATTAATTATTGAGTGAAAAGGACTCTTGTGACTTTAGTTATCCGTTGCCAGAGTACTATAAAAGTACTAATAATTAATGCTTAATACCAATGCTTTGGCAGTTATGCTGGTTGTAGGAGAAGGATAATTGAGGCGGGTGGCGGCTGTCAGCTGCGCCCCTGAGATTGAAGGATGCTAAGCACTGTACAGGTTATTAATTCACAAATTAAATTTCCTGATCTTGATGGAGAAGGGGTGGTCTTATGAGTTGGACGGGATGGATAGGATGCTTGAGCCGAGAGGCACCCGTAAGGCGCTCCTCAGTCTGGACAAGGATAGAGGCGGGTAGCTCCAGTAAGGCGCTTCCCTAAAAGTGAGCAAGATCTATGCTTAAAAATGTAAGATTCAGATTTAATGGTTAATGAACTATAAATTCCTCTGGCAAGAGATGTTATGGCACCAATTGATTTAAGTAACTGAATAAAAAGGACAAAGATTTATGAATGCTTAATATCTTCCTTTCAAGAAAATGCTCGAATAAGAGGAAAAAGGCTGCCGATAAAACAAGGATGCTGCATAAAATTAAAATGCTTAGTAGAAAATATTGAAGGATTGTATGCCGACGCAATGGCATATGTTCGTTGTACATGAAAATCGGTGATTTTAATGGAATTGTACAATAGCAAGTAACACAGTGAGGTAATTAAGGCGTATGCCGATGCAATGGCACACGTCTACACATACACAATAAAATCAGTTACAATTCAATAAATGCATATACATATATATATGTGGGTGGAGAAGGATGCACTTCATGAAATGATTTATATTATTCCAGCTTTTATAATGGATAATGTCAAGATCTTGTCGTTATTAAGAATATACTTTCGTCTAAATAAACAATGAGATTGTAAAAATATTATTAATCTGAAACCTTAGTAACTTGATTGTTTAATATAGAATAGTCTTTACGGGTAATGGTAATAGCAGAACGCAGTATATTTTATATGTGCAAGTGCAGGTTACAGTGGAAACAGTGGGAATATTATATCAAGTACATAATTATACATGAAATTGTAAAGGCATATAAATGTCTTATAACTAAAATAGCTAATGAGAGAGATAGATAGAAGGCTAACATGAAGGAACGTCTCTGTGAGTCCTTGTTACGAGATAATTGTAATTTTTATTTTTATTCAATATCTATTAACGAGGTGAAGGCCTAGGAGGTTGGAGTAAGCAGATTTTCAAAGCAGAGTCTCCGGCGTAAGGAATCCGCCTGGAGACGATGTCAGAGTGGTGGGATGCCACTGCTGATAAGGATTCTGACTATACCAATACGGCTCTGTGCTTGGCACCGATGCCGTGCGCGCGTAACCCTGTGCTTGGCACCGTTGTCATGCGCCCGCAAGAAGGAATGGAAAGGGAATAATAAGTGTGTGAGCGTAGTTCACTGCGTTGACAGACACTGGGGTTTCGTAATCACGATTTAGAAAAAGAAGAATCTGAAGATTGTCTCTCTCTCTCTCTCTCTTTATATATATACTAGCTTGTATAGCGTATCCTAAGGAAATCGGAACGAAATTCTAAGAGCGGTTTGACAAACTAAACGTAGATAATACACTATTCGGATTATAATGAATGGTCCTTATGTAAGGCAGTTACGAACCGACATGAACGAAAATTTCAGCGTGACGCTATGGTATCTGTTAAATAATTCGACTTGGCGTATGGTGAAACGTCACTGGTTCACTCGCGTAACAATGTTCCTAAGGCTTAGATCGCGATTGTATTTCACTTGCGCGAAACGCGGTGTATGTGAGTGTTGTGCATTAAAATATTATATACTTACTATTTATTTCAGTAGCTCAGACTTTTGCAGAGAAATCTCAAAGAACAGGCTTTTTTTATTCCAGAATACTCTCAATACTGTTGAGGACCACTCTAGCCACGGCACAACTCGAGCGGGGAGTCGACTTATCCGCACACTTTGAGTATTATAAAACACCGTGGATGTTCTGGCAAGTTTCCTAAGAAATCTTCCAGATTTTGAATAGCACAAGGCAAAGGCTCTGAAGGAGCGTAGGAAGAGGCTCTTATGCGAGACGACCGTTGTCCGTGGTGGCACGGTCGCTCAGAGACACTTTTCCTCTTTGCGTCAAATTAACAAAGATGTCTTTGAGGCACTCCTAAGAGGCACGTCTGTACTGTATGAACTTCCGATGTCGACTCTGCGGTGGGAGCTGCTCCCGGGGCCTCGTTCGGTCCGGACAATGGAACTCAAGAGTGGGGTGAGGCTATATGGTAGGAGTAATGGGATTATACGAGAGGGATCCAGAGTAGGAGCGTTCAAGGTTTTTCAGAGTGGGACTGAGTGGCGTGATGCTGACGGGGCATCGAGACATCTCGGCGCGCCGCCGGATGTGATAAGGAGCGTGGTCAACAGGATGCCCTATGTTACCTGATATGGGCTCGGGTTACTCGGGGATTCCAGAGCACCTTCGGTGGCCCGGCTGCGTGCGTGCCTTATCTTTGAGACTTCCTGTCGCCAGTCTGACTTATTAATTTATATGTGCGCGTAATTATTTATGCCTTATAATATTATAATTTAATAAAAAGAAATGGTTAATATTATATATGTGTGGTTCTTAAGGTTATAATATACGCCTAATTTAGTATTATATGAATAGTGTAATAGAAAGTTATAATGTTAATTAGTTATGATTTTTATAAAGACAATATGCATGTGTTATAATAAAAGAGATATTTGTTATTAATGTTTAAATGTGGTTATTAAGAATTATTATAAGAAATGCATATTGTTAACAGTGGGTTTTAGAGTGTAGAGATTTATAATATTGTTAACTGGAAAATTAGGATTTCTTATTACAGGGATCCTTATTATTACTGTTGTTAAATTAATGTTTCTCGGCAAGGCTGAGTTCTACCATAGGGCTCTCTACTTACGTATGTCGGTAAGATAGATCCCTTGGGTAGGTTTCGTTATTATTGGCGTCGGTAATTAATTAACAATTGTTATAAACGGTTCTTATGTATAAATTACCGACTTTTAGACCTTATAGAAGCTTATGGTAATAGAAGATTCGATGAACAATTAATTTTTATTATTAGTGATGAGTTCAAGCCGTTGTACTGTACGAACGAATTTAAAAGAGTGCAATATTTAAGAGGAGCTTGAACGTGGACAGAAGGCTTAAATTAAATTAAATAAAGTATTTAAACGTGACCAAGGCAAAAATGGTGGATTTCCAAGCTAAATATGGTATTTAAACGACCCCTGAACTTAAATAAATGAGGTTTATTAAATTTTAAGTAAAAATTACCAAATTTTGAGAATGTACTGTCAGAAGGATTCTCTGTTTGTGGGCAAGAATTAATTGTTTTCGTTTGGCATTATTTCCTTTTGTAATTAATATTCTGAGGTTTTGACATTTGCTTATGTTTCACTAAAATGTTCTCTATGTACGTAGGTGTTAAAAATATTTTAAATTGACTTTTCTTAATTTTCACGGAAGGTACGCATTACTGATGTCCCAATAGTCCCTGCGTATGAATTTTAGAATTTTCTGAAGTCTACTGGTAAGTAACATTGTTGGTTTCTTATTAATTGTTAATGTTTTTCAAAATGTTAATATGGTCGTTAAATAGAGGTCTTTTAATGCTATTGTTAGCAATTAAGATTTTTCTTCTAGGCCTTATAGTTACTGAGAAAAACATGCCTTTTCCTGATTGGTCGAGACATTCAAATAGCCGTAACTTCTAAACTATCAATTTTACAGAAATTCCACTAGGACACAATTTGTAATACTTTGAAGGAGCCTTAAATCGCACCGCGCGATTTTCTAAAATTATTATTATTTTAAAAGATATGAACTTTTATCGATAAATTTTAATAGTAACAATTACCCTCTATGGTTGAATCTACCTATATGTCTCGCTGGCCTTTTAATGTAGAGGCGAAAAAATGATATGGTGGAGAGAACGTCGCAGGACGTTACAAAGGCGGTCGAGTCATCGCTGTCATCCTCGAACGAGGACGAGAAACAGCAGCAGCAGTAGCAGCAGTCGCTATCACGAAATGTGGTCGATTTGTCAAGTCGCGTTCGTTATATAGTGGCGCAGTACGCCTCGATGGCTCAGCGGGCCAATCTATTACCCTTCATCAGTCGCAAGACACACATCAAACACGATTGGTGCGAATCGATGAAGCGACTGATGAAGAGTGAGATTCGCACTAATCGGGTGCGTACAGTACGTTTCGCGCGCACCGGATCTCTTGCCGCGACCACATCGGCTTCAGCAAGCATGAGCGGCACGCTTGTAGGCGACGGCAACAATGAGTGGATCTTTCGCTTTCGCGCTCCGGACGCTCCCTTCGAATGCGCCAAAGTGACGCAGCCATTCCTATGCGCAAAGACACAGCAATCCTGAGTACGATCACGAGATGATCAAGCGAATGCGAGTCGTCAATCTCAATGCGATGACGTGTCTGCGCATGCCTCACGGTTTTGATCGATTTCTCAGCTACTTTAACGTGGGGAACATCGGGAACGCCGGACGAGTCATGAATCGGGTTCACTCGATGCGTGAGTCGTATATCATTAATGAAGCTGTTGCTATTCAACGCACGGTCAAGTGGATGCGCGAATACGCTCTGCGCAGATATCATCGCTGCGTACATGCATTCCCGCAGCAATATCAGGTGCCGTATGTAATGCTCGCTGTCAACGAGATGCCGATCGTTCGACTCGACAACATGACTATTCTCAACAGCGAGGACGACAACGACGACAACATCGACTACGATAACAACTCGAGCTTCAACCTGTGGGAATTTGCTTTGGCTGTCAAGTATCGCGAACCCGGAGCGACTATGGTTGTAACCGAGTTGAGTGGCGACGACGGCCGAAATGTCGATTTTTATGTAAATGTACGTCTTTTGAAAGGCGTGCCGTTGTGTCCTGTCGGCATAGTCGTTGCGAATGACGATGAAGCTTCGAACAACGAAACAACAATGACGACAACGACGACGACGACGACGACGACGGTCGCTCATTATTGTTCCTCGTGCCGCGAGTTCATACCGATTGAAACATCGTTGAGCATCTTTGTGTCCAAAAAAACACGGACCAACGCGTGGAGTGAGACGACAACAGGAGGTGTTTGGTTGCGATCGTCGTCCGTGCTACTACGTTGTCGCGCGCATTCCTGGTTCAGTCGGCATGAACTGTCGCTCTATCGCGATTGGATCAATGATAACAACGGCGGCTTTCCGTCGAGACCAAGGTTGCATGAGATTACGTGCCACGATATGCTATCGATAGGCGCGTATCCATACGTAACGGAGATTAGCAAATGTATCGTGGCGATTAATGCGCATAGACGAGCGCTCGAAACGATACGCAACTGCGACATAAACTACGAAACAGACTGTTGGCCTAGGTTAGGTTATTTCGACCGAAACGGAAAATTGACCCGAGTGCGAATAAACGATGGCAATGACAGCAGCGGCGGCGGCGGCGGCGGAAGTAGCAGTTCGATCGCTGCACCTCGGAACAGTGTTAGGCTACTCTTTGCATTCGGCGATATGGATATGCTTAACTGCGAGAACGGTTATGTAGTCGATCAGAGATTGCGATTTACTGGCGACACTATATTTTGCCGCAAGATCGCCATCGATTGTCGGTCGAATGTGTACTTTCGTAGTCGTATGGAGCTGCGTTACGATGCCGATCGGGGAGTCATGTTGCACGTAGGAACTTTTCGAGCACATTCTCACATTTTCGTCAATGGCAGCAACAACAATCTAACCGTCGTCGTTCGACAGCGAGCGTCTCGTCGCGTAACGATCGCCCAGGATAATGACTACGAAGAAGAAGCGGCCGACAACGGCGACGGCGACGAAAATGATTGCGAAAGGAGAAATGAGAATAACGATTACGAAGAAGAAGCGGCCAACAAAACGGCGACGAAGACAAACTGATCGAGTACGCGTGCGACGTTTACGTGACATGGAACGCATCGTTCTTGCATGAGCAAACTTGCGAACGGCGCAGAGCGCAACTCGGAATCGGTTCTGTTCAATCGATCAGCGTGAGTCGGCCCGTGAAAACAAAAGACGTGTGTCGATACGCCGAGACGCGGCGATACGATCGCTCCGTTTCGCCCGTAGTGGAAACCTCGGTGGAGCTGTTTGCACGCTTTGTCAGAATCACCATGCGAGCTATCGATACGCGTCAGACGTTCAAGCTGCAAAATTCTTTTGGTCAAAAAGGAGTGATTCATTATGCCGATCTGTCTGGTTTCGTAACAGACCGCGGAGAATCGATAGACGTCATTTCATCTGTGTACAGCTTTGTCGGTCGGTCGGCCTGCGGCCAATTACTGGAACAACGCGAAAGTGCGCACCGCGTCTTGTACGACGGTCGTTGCATTGGATACGCTTGCTACGGCTTCTTCTTCGTCAGCAATGACTCGCCGCATAATAATTTCATCTATAGCGTCAAGCACGCTGGAGACAATCCTATGCGCGCCTGTCGTCTCACGTACGACAGTTTGCTTGAAAATTGCGTCTCTAGTGCAGCATTCGTCAAAGCTAGCGAATTTGATTTCCCGAATCCGTACGCGGGAATGCCGCGCAACGTATCGCGAGCGCTGGATTGTTACAACGTATACAATCGAGGCGTATGCCTCTCCTCGCAACGTGCTCTCTCTGCGCGAAAACGCATCTACGATCGCGCGCTTCTATGGTCCATTGGAGAAATGTGCCGTCATACTACGCCGACAACAGCGCTAACAGCAGCCAAACGAAAACGCAAGACTACGTAACCCGCACGAGCGCAGTGCGCTGCCGCTACATTCTGCATTGTAATTTCAAGACCCGATTGAATAAAGAAAGTATTTGTAACATACGAGGGCAGTCTGAAAAGTTCTCGGCCTAACAATGAAAGAAAATTTATTTATTGTGAAATGTTTTATTTTTCAATGTAATCTCCTGAAACTTTAACACATTTATTCCAACGTCATTTCAATATCAATTCGACTATGTCTTCAGCCGTTGATAAGTCTTGCTTTAGTTGGCTGCCGGATCAGTGATCGGTCTTACTTTAACTTTCAAGCTTCGTAACTTGGAAAGTATCCAATAAAACGTAACTTTGTTATAGTGTTTTGGAAAGCTCTCGAGATAACCTACAAGAATATATAATAAAAAATAGGGGTTTCCGTTTGAAAAAACATTAATGACTTTGACCTGATTTTGACAAGGTCACTCAAGGTCAAGTCCATATCTCTATCATATGTCCCTCTTCAAGCAATGCAACTTTCATTCGAAAAATGTTTCACTAAAATCATCGATTTGCGAGATAATCGCCCATATCACTTAAAATGAGACACTCTGTGTACAGCCAAAATCGAATATTTTATTCCGTCCGTACTCCGAGATCTCTTTACATAAAACGAGAGAACCACAGACGCAATGTAAATATCGACGATTTAGCGGTAATTGTGAAGAAGTACTTGCAAAGAACGCTACATGATCGATCATTGTATTGGAATACGATGATTTATATCCGTCGTAACGTGATTCGATAATCTATATTCTTCGCGGTGTGGTCGACGAATGTGATGTTGATTATGGCTATGAGTATCGAACGCTTGATTCACGATGATCTGAAGCATGCGTCAAACGAACAAACGCTCGCTGAAATTCGCCGATGAAAAGGAATTTGTAACGTCCTGCGACGTTCTCTCCACCATATCATTTTTTCGCCTCTACATTAAAAGGCCAGCGAGACATATAGGTAGATTCAACCATAGAGGGTAATTGTTACTATTAAAATTTATCGATAAAAGTTCATATCTTTTAAAATAATAATAATTTTAGAAAATCGCGCGGTGCGATTTAAGGCTCCTTCAAAGTATTACAAATTGTGTCCTAGTGGAATTTCTGTAAAATTGATAGTTTAGAAGTTACGGCTATTTGAATGTCTCGACCAATCAGGAAAAGGCATGTTTTTCTCAGTAACTATAAGGCCTAGAAGAAAAATCTTAATTGCTAACAATAGCATTAAAAGACCTCTATTTAACGACCATATTAACATTTTGAAAAACATTAACAATTAATAAGAAACCAACAATGTTACTTACCAGTAGACTTCAGAAAATTCTAAAATTCATACGCAGGGACTATTGGGACATCAGTAATGCGTACCTTCCGTGAAAATTAAGAAAAGTCAATTTAAAATATTTTTAACACCTACGTACATAGAGAACATTTTAGTGAAACATAAGCAAATGTCAAAACCTCAGAATATTAATTACAAAAGGAAATAATGCCAAACGAAAACAATTAATTCTTGCCCACAAACAGAGAATCCTTCTGACAGTACATTCTCAAAATTTGGTAATTTTTACTTAAAATTTAATAAACCTCATTTATTTAAGTTCAGGGGTCGTTTAAATACCATATTTAGCTTGGAAATCCACCATTTTTGCCTTGGTCACGTTTAAATACTTTATTTAATTTAATTTAAGCCTTCTGTCCACGTTCAAGCTCCTCTTAAATATTGCACTCTTTTAAATTCGTTCGTACAGTACAACGGCTTGAACTCATCACTAATAATAAAAATTAATTGTTCATCGAATCTTCTATTACCATAAGCTTCTATAAGGTCTAAAAGTCGGTAATTTATACATAAGAACCGTTTATAACAATTGTTAATTAATTACCGACGCCAATAATAACGAAACCTACCCAAGGGATCTATCTTACCGACATACGTAAGTAGAGAGCCCTATGGTAGAACTCAGCCTTGCCGAGAAACATTAATTTAACAACAGTAATAATAAGGATCCCTGTAATAAGAAATCCTAATTTTCCAGTTAACAATATTATAAATCTCTACACTCTAAAACCCACTGTTAACAATATGCATTTCTTATAATAATTCTTAATAACCACATTTAAACATTAATAACAAATATCTCTTTTATTATAACACATGCATATTGTCTTTATAAAAATCATAACTAATTAACATTATAACTTTCTATTACACTATTCATATAATACTAAATTAGGCGTATATTATAACCTTAAGAACCACACATATATAATATTAACCATTTCTTTTTATTAAATTATAATATTATAAGGCATAAATAATTACGCGCACATATAAATTAATAAGTCAGACTGGCGACAGGAAGTCTCAAAGATAAGGCACGCACGCAGCCGGGCCACCGAAGGTGCTCTGGAATCCCCGAGTAACCCGAGCCCATATCAGGTAACATAGGGCATCCTGTTGACCACGCTCCTTATCACATCCGGCGGCGCGCCGAGATGTCTCGATGCCCCGTCAGCATCACGCCACTCAGTCCCACTCTGAAAAACCTTGAACGCTCCTACTCTGGATCCCTCTCGTATAATCCCATTACTCCTACCATATAGCCTCACCCCACTCTTGAGTTCCATTGTCCGGACCGAACGAGGCCCCGGGAGCAGCTCCCACCGCAGAGTCGACATCGGAAGTTCATACAGTACAGACGTGCCTCTTAGGAGTGCCTCAAAGACATCTTTGTTAATTTGACGCAAAGAGGAAAAGTGTCTCTGAGCGACCGTGCCACCACGGACAACGGTCGTCTCGCATAAGAGCCTCTTCCTACGCTCCTTCAGAGCCTTTGCCTTGTGCTATTCAAAATCTGGAAGATTTCTTAGGAAACTTGCCAGAACATCCACGGTGTTTTATAATACTCAAAGTGTGCGGATAAGTCGACTCCCCGCTCGAGTTGTGCCGTGGCTAGAGTGGTCCTCAACAGTATTGAGAGTATTCTGGAATAAAAAAAGCCTGTTCTTTGAGATTTCTCTGCAAAAGTCTGAGCTACTGAAATAAATAGTAAGTATATAATATTTTAATGCACAACACTCACATACACCGCGTTTCGCGCAAGTGAAATACAATCGCGATCTAAGCCTTAGGAACATTGTTACGCGAGTGAACCAGTGACGTTTCACCATACGCCAAGTCGAATTATTTAACAGATACCATAGCGTCACGCTGAAATTTTCGTTCATGTCGGTTCGTAACTGCCTTACATAAGGACCATTCATTATAATCCGAATAGTGTATTATCTACGTTTAGTTTGTCAAACCGCTCTTAGAATTTCGTTCCGATTTCCTTAGGATACGCTATACAAGCTAGTATATATATAAAGAGAGAGAGAGAGAGAGACAATCTTCAGATTCTTCTTTTTCTAAATCGTGATTACGAAACCCCAGTGTCTGTCAACGCAGTGAACTACGCTCACACACTTATTATTCCCTTTCCATTCCTTCTTGCGGGCGCATGACAACGGTGCCAAGCACAGGGTTACGCGCGCACGGCATCGGTGCCAAGCACAGAGCCGTATTGGTATAGTCAGAATCCTTATCAGCAGTGGCATCCCACCACTCTGACATCGTCTCCAGGCGGATTCCTTACGCCGGAGACTCTGCTTTGAAAATCTGCTTACTCCAACCTCCTAGGCCTTCACCTCGTTAATAGATATTGAATAAAAATAAAAATTACAATTATCTCGTAACAAGGACTCACAGAGACGTTCCTTCATGTTAGCCTTCTATCTATCTCTCTCATTAGCTATTTTAGTTATAAGACATTTATATGCCTTTACAATTGTAAAGGCATATGTACATGTATAATTATGTACTTGATATAATATTCCCACTGTTTCCACTGTAACCTGCACTTGCACATATAAAATATACTGCGTTCTGCTATTACCATTACCCGTAAAGACTATTCTATATTAAACAATCAAGTTACTAAGGTTTCAGATTAATAATACTTTTACAATCTCATTGTTTATTTAGACGAAAGTATATTCTTAATAACGACAAGATCTTGACATTATCCATTATAAAAGCTGGAATAATATAAATCATTTCATGAAGTGCATCCTTCCCCACCCACATATATATATGTATATGCATTTATTGAATTGTAACTGATTTTATTGTGTATGTGTAGACGTGTGCCATTGCATCGGCATACGCCTTAATTACCTCACTGTGTTACTTGCTATTGTACAATTCCATTAAAATCACCGATTTTCATGTACAACGAACATATGCCATTGCATCGGCATACAATTCTTCAATATTTTCTACTAAGCATTTTAATTTTATGCAGCATCCTTGTTTTATCGGCAGCCTTTTTCCTCTTATTCGAGCATTTTCTTGAAAGGAAGATATTAAGCATTCATAAATCTTTGTCCTTTTTATTCAGTTACTTAAATCAATTGGTGCCATAACATCTCTTGCCAGAGGAATTTATAGTTCATTAACCATTAAATCTGAATCTTACATTATTAAGCATAGATCTTGCTCACTTTTAGGGAAGCGCCTTACTGGAGCTACCCGCCTCTATCCTTGTCCAGACTGAGGAGCGCCTTACGAGTGCCTCCCGGCTCAAGCATCCTATCCATCCCGTCCAACTCATAAGACCACCCCTTCTCCATCAAGATCAGGAAATTTAATTTGTGAATTAATAACCTGTACAGTGCTTAGCATCCTTCAATCTCAGGGGCGCAGCTGACAGCCGCCACCCGCCTCAATTATCCTTCTCCTACAACCAGCATAACCTAACTGCCAAAGCATTGGTATTAAGCATTAATTAATAGTACTTTTATAGTACTCTGGCAACGGATAACTAAAGTCACAAGAGTCCTTTTCACTCAATAATTAATTTTATCAATTGCTATTTTAACCTGTCCGACCAAAAATGTTATTCTTAAACTCAATCCGTTAGATGCCAAATAAACATCGCGGGGGCGTTAAACAGAAGGCAAGGCAGCTACGTAAGGAAGCTTGCCGACGAGCGGCCCTGTTGTCTCAACACATGGACCCCACCAAACCCCGTATAATACAAGATATCACGGGGCACGATCTAGTTCCTCCATCGTACATCAAGTTTTTATTACAAAACAGACTCATAAGCACATTTAAATACGCTCCACGTCCATTACATTCCACACAAAGACACTTCATTCCGGATTCGCATTCTTTACCAAGCTCTTACAGGGCTCACACGCGCAACCCTCGGCTGGTTAAACAGCGTTCAACGACAGAAACTCTAGACATAGAATTGATAGATTTAACACAGGACGACACTTTCAACAACAAAACAGCCACCTACATTTACCAACTGGAGTCCTATTCTCTTACTGAAACTCCTCGCAAATTACCGTACCACCTTGATTACCTCCACCGGGCAGGATAACTGTACATTCTCTCAACACTTCATTGTAACTCATTACCAGCAGCTATATAATGTAAACCACATTTGTATTCATTAATTATATAACTATAAGTATTATCACTCATTTATATTACACTTTTAACTATCATATTGTCTCATTGTTAAATAAACAATTGTTTAGTCTCTATTCCTATCAATAGCCATAATCTTTATATCACCTACAATCACCATATTTCCCCCTTTCACCATCTGTCCGGAAAAGCTCTCGGCATCCCAGGCAGTGCCGGTGTAAGCAGGTAGGCCTAAATAAATAGAGAGCAGGCGGATCAGGCTCCCTAGGGAGACGCGAGACGTTACAAATTGCGCGGTAGGTGCGAAACTCGAGCTATTGTATCGTCAACTGTGACGGAGCAAACGAAAAAGTCGCAGGAGCGTTGTAACATCGTCTGTGATGACAAAAGATTGATCAACGATCAACGAACAAGAAATCTACGACTTCCTATGAGGAATCACGACTACTACTAAGAGGTAACAGAAGGTGCGAGTCTAACGATGGATTCGATGCAAACGTCTCGAGATAAATGCCGATATCGAAATGGTGACTGTGGTAAACTGGCGTGGTCGTCTCGTTTGCACATTTTTTCTATAATTTTTCTCCTCGGTATCGTAGCTTTGATTATGTATATGTTGATTGCGTATGGTAACACTGAAAATTTCGATCGCGACATGGAAAATACACACGACGGTGTCGCTATGAACGATACTCTCGTGCGCGCTCCTAATGCTGCTCGGAGTGAAATGAGCGACACTGACAGGGGCAAAAAACAAAGCAAGGAGTTGGAGGGTGCCCCTGCTTCGCGTCACAGTTTCGTGGCTACCGATTTGGACGAATGTGAAGGTGTGAGCAACCGTATGGATACAAACGCGCATGGCGACGAGAGCACAAATTCTGAAGCGGAGGATAGAAAGTTAATTCTAGTGCTGAGAAAAGCGCAGAGTGATGCGATAAGAATTGCGCCAATGAGAGTGGGAAGGCGATTGTAGATTTCAGCGGCAAAGTGTACGACAACATTGGCGATGTAAACAGCGATACTGTTCTGAATGCTGACATTCTGACACTCCACGCAGCAAATGTAAAGTTGGTTGAGGCCACAATGATGATGATAGAAATATTAGATAATGTTTTAGCCATAGCGAAGGCGTAATGAGCCAACTAGAATCATTTTGAACGTGTTTTACGGACGAGATGAGATACTTTTGTAGCACAATATAGTCAAAGTCGAATATGTTACTCCGCTCGTATTTCGATATCTCTTCACATAAAACGAGAGCGACAGACGTAATGAAAATATCGACGACCTAAACTTGATGATTGCGAAGAAGTAGCCGAAAATTACAGCGAAACACAAATAGGCGCATGTGTTCAGACAAAACTTGGCAAGACCAGAGACAGTTAATGCCAAAATTAAAGCATACGCGCGCCCCCCCCCCCCCGATCCCTTCGCACGAAACGACTTTTCCACCAACATCTCTTTTACATATACATGTACATGTTCCCTCTCTCACTCTGCGCCGAATCGGAACACTCGCATCTCCTCTATCATAGAACAGTCAAGAAGTACAATAGAGTCAGGGATTACTGCTCTGTACTCCGGTATTTGCGCTAACATATATAGAATGGACAATTTTTTGCGCTGTCGACCGGCTCGAATCGATAGAACAAAACGTGAGTGACCGCGATGCGAAAAATATATACCGGGACTGCCTACAATATGAGGCAGTTCTGAAGTCACGCTTTTCGTTATGGCCACGAGTGAATAAGTTGAGAGAGAGAGAGAGAGAGAAAGAGAGAGAGAGAGAGAGAATATGCGCAACATGTCTTTGCAAGTTACGAATGAGTGTAAAAAGGGGCCTAAGGAGGTTCATCGTTGGCGATATCAGCATGCTATACGTGCACGTCGTCTCGTCCCAGGACGATGCCATCGAATCGAATACGAACAGCAATCCATCGAGAAACCACTGCGTGAGTTGCGAATCGTGTATGCGATAGGACGTGATTTCGACAGAGAACTGTTGATGCGTTCGTTATTCGTGGAAGAGACATTGCGCTATCGCGATAGGCAGTATTCAGACCAAGTTGGACAACTGTCTCACAAATGCGCGGATCCTGCTAGCCAGTGTCTGGGAGGAACCGAATGCCTAATTGGCACGTTGTCCACCGGAATCGATCACGAATACGTTCTCCAATGCGTCTCCTTGTACTTTTCATATTTTTATGACATCGAAAAAGTCTCGCGTGTCGGACGTGGCGTTACGTCGCACAGGTTACTCGTCAACGGAATATCGAAATGCGCGACTGTTCGGCGCTTGGTTAGATGCGAATACGCGAAAACTTTATATCGTGTGCGATCCGACCGATGTGGAGCGTGGCGTTCTGTTGGCCGAAGGTATCCGAGACGATCGAATAGCTGTAAATGATGAACCTGCAAAGTCGCTACATGATCGATCATCGTATTGGAATGATAATCTATATTCGTCGCAATGTGATCGACGAGTGGCATCGATTATGGCTTTCATTATGAGTATCGAACGCTTGATTCATGATGATCTGAAGCATGCGTCAAACGAACGAACACTCGCTGAAATGATATTCGCCGATGAAAAGGAATTGCGCGGTAGGTGCAAAACTCGAGCTATTGTATCGTCAACTGTGACGGAGCAAACGAAAAATCGCAGAAACGTTGTAACGTCGTCTTTGGTGACAAGAGATTTATCAACGAAAGAAATCTACGACTTCCTGTGAGGAGTCGCGATTACTAAGGTCAGATGGTGTTTGTGTACAGCAGAAGGTGCAAGTCGAACAATGGATTCTATGCAAACGTCTCGAGATGAACGGGGCCATCTAAATGGCGATCGTGGTCAACTGGTGTGGTCGTCTCGTTTAACCATTCTTTCTATAATTTTGCTTCTCGTCGTAGCTTTGATTGTGCATATGTGGATTACGCATGATAACTCGGTTCACGATCAAATTCGTACGTACGTAAGCAACTGTCTAACATGACGTCTCACGTTTCGTAAATTGGGTACGTTTTTGGAAGGACTGTGAATACGCGCGGCATTATGAGAACGCTGAAAATTCCGGTCGCAACACGAAAAATGCGCACGACAGTATCGCTCCGAATGAGCAAGGTGGTGTAAGCAATTGTACTGATACTAATATGCATAGTGGTGCAACAGACAGCATGAACAACGAAAACGATGAAATTTCTCGCGCGAGCGCAGATTTCAACGGCGACAAGAGCTATGTAAACAACGAAACTACTCGTTTTGACGCGAGTGCAGATTTCAGCGGAAACAAGAGCGAAGATTTCAGCGGCGACAAGAGCGCAGATCTCAATGATGACAAGGGAACAGATTTCAACGGCGACATGAGCACAGATCTCAGCGGCGACGAGAGCTACGTAAGTGACGAAACTTCCCGCATGGACGCGAGCGTAGATTTCAACGGTGACAAGAGCCGTGTAAACAACGAAATTTCCCGCATGGACGCGAGCGTAGGTTTCAGCGGCGACAAGAGCGAAGATTTCAACGGTGACAAGAGCCGTGTAAACAACGAAACTTCCCGCATGGACGCGAGCGTAGATTTCAACGGCGACAAGAGCGAAGATTTCAACGGCGACAAGAGCCGTGTAAACAACGAAACTTCCCGCATGAACGCGAGCGTAGATTTCAGCGGCGACAAGAGCGAAGATTTCAACGGCGACAAGAGCCATGTAACCGACGAAACTGCTCGCATTGACGCGAGTGCAGATTTCAGCGGAGACAAGAGCGAAGATTTCAGCGGCGATAAGAGCTATGTAAACGACGAAACTGCTCGCATTGACGCGAGTGCAGATTTCAGCGGAAACAAGAGTGAAGATTTCAGCGGCGATAAGAGCTATGTAAGCGACGAAACTGCTCGCATTGACGCAAATGCGGATTTCAGTGGAGACAAGAGCGAAGATTTCAGCGGCAATAAAAGCGAAGATTTCAGCGGCGACAAAAGCCATGTAAACGACGAAACCGCTCGCATTGACGCGAGTGCAGATTTCAGCGGAGACAAGAGCGAAGATTTCAGCGGCGACAAGAGCTATGTAAACGACAAAACTGCTCACATTGACGCGAGTGCAGATTTCAGCGGAGACAAGAGCGAAGATTTCAGCGGCGGCAAGAGCTATGTAAACGACGAAACTGCTCGCATTGACGCGAGTGCAGATTTCAACGGAGACAAGAGCGAAGATTTCAGCGGCGGCAAGAGTGCAGATTTCAACAGCGACATGAGCACAGATCTCGGCGACGATAAGAGCTATATAAATAACGAAACTCCTCGCATTGATACAAGCGCAGATTTCAGCGGCAGCAAGAGCACAGATCTCAATGGCGACATGAGCGCAGATCTCAGCGACGACAAGGGCTATGTAAATAACGAAACTCCTCGCATTGATGCAAGCGCAGTTTTCAGCAGCGGCAAGAGCGCAGATTTGCGTGATAGTGATAAAGTTTCGGACGATATCGTTTCGGAAATTCTTCCAATTGTAAATGCCGATTCATTAAGCAGAAATGTAGAAGGTGGACGACGCAGGAGATCACGACCAGGCACATCGTCGTCTGGATTGAATAGTGTTAAGAGAAAACGTAGAGATATCAAAAGTAATCGTTTTATTGGTTAACGTGGTACATTGGATTCTTATTTATTTTTATTCGAGACGTATAACATAGCAAAGAACCTTTCGTTGTCCAGCTCGTTCGATTACATCAGGCGAAGCATTAGGTAGCTGCGATATCACGCTTACATCACAGCCCAATGAAACTCGATGATTGCAAAGAACTGAGCGTGCGACGCTGTTCAAAAAGCGTCCAATAATTTCGGCCTCCTATTCGCAAGGAGAAAATAATCATAAGCGTTGCCTGTCCAATATAGTTTGTCTAGTATAATTGTACAGTATGGCCAAGTTAGTGGCCGCTAGTAGCAGTGATAACGTAAGTTCCATTTTTTTCTTAATTTACAGCGTACCTGTAATCTGTAATAACAAGGTGTACAATAAAATACGATTGAAAAAAAAAACCGCAATTAAATTCTTACCGAGCAACTCAATGCGATGGTGAGTTCACGATGTAGTCAATCTGTCAAATCGACGCTATCGTATAGAACAGTAGACTCAACCGTAGAACTGTGCTTCAGATATCATTTACGATCAGGATAATTGTCGTCCGGCAGTACACCATTGATGCGTGCGTAATTGATAGACATCATTGACGGGTAGCCGGAACGCATGGTTCATTTGTAACTTGGCTTGTCTCGACGTATCTCTCTGAACGTGGCGAACGATAAAACAATTAATTAAGCGCTGATAAATGATCGAGAAACACTGTGTTAAATCGAAAAATGTTTCAGACAAAAGTTGCATGATTTAAAGGAACACATAGGACAGTGATATCGTTTTGTATATAGATGGCGCCACTTTTAAGATATTTACTGATTGTTACTTATCTTCAATGGAAATCTCAATTTTTTATTATATTATCTTATTTTATCACTTAATTTGAGCAACTTCCATTCGAAACATTTTTTATTTGCCTAATATTTTGTTAAATATTTAAGGAAAACTCTTTCATCATTTAACTTATGATATATCGCTAACTATTTGTCAGAAGAAAAAGTGGTATTAAACTTTTTTATTCCATTTGGTCCCTAGAATATATTGCTACAATACCATAATTTTTTATTAATTGTCGACCTTTGAAAATTTCTATATCGTCAAATTAACAAAAAAATTAAGGCACTATTCTAGCAATATATTCTAGAGATTAAATAGAATAAAAAAGTCTAATATCACTTTTTCTTCCGACAAATAGTTAGCAAGATATTATAAGTTAAATATTGAAAAGTTTTTCTTAAATATCTAAAAAAATATTAGGCAAATAGAAAAATGTTTCAGACGAAAGTTGTTAAAATTTGTTCGTAGAAAAAGACGACATAATAAAAAATTGGAATTTCCAATTAGAAAAATAATGATCAGTGAATATCTCGAAAGTGACGTCATCTGTAAACAAAATGATATATATTTTACATGTCTCCTTCGAAATTGTACAACTTTTGTCTGAAACATTTTTTTCTAAAATGT
Organism: Harpegnathos saltator; assembly: GCF_003227715.2. Taxonomy (NCBI): domain Eukaryota; kingdom Metazoa; phylum Arthropoda; class Insecta; order Hymenoptera; family Formicidae; genus Harpegnathos; species Harpegnathos saltator. Next base: position 433,851 of record NW_020229888.1, read on the forward strand.
CGCGTTTACAAAAAACGTGGAAGAATGATGCGGATGGCAGCGTAGGCCGGCCATTTATATGGGGGCACAGGGCGACCATTTATACGGCAATGTGAAGCTGAAGAAGTTATCAAGTTTTCCTTAAATATCTAAAAAAATATTAGGCAATTAGAAAAATGTTTCAGACGAAAGTTGTTAAAATTTGTTCGTAGAAAAAGACGACATAATAAAAAATTGGAATTTCCATTTAGAAAAATAATGATCAGTGAATATCTCGAAAGTGACGTCATCTGTAAACAAAATGATATATATTTTACATATCCCCTTTGAAATTGTATAACTTTTGTCTGAAAAATTTTTTCTAAAATGTCGCGTTTACAAAAAAAATGTGGAAGAGTAATGCGGATGGCAGCGTAGGCCGGCCATTTATACGGGAGCGCAGGGCGGCCGTTTATACGGGAGCGTGAAGCTGAAGAAGTTATTAAGTTTTCCTTAAATATCTAAAAAAATATTAGGCAAATAGAAAAATGTTTCGAACGAAAGTTGTTAAAATTTATTCGTAGAAAAAGGTGACATAATAAAAAAATTGGAATTTCCATTTAAAAAAATAATGATCAGTGAATATCTCGAAAGTGACGTCGTCTGTAAACAAAATGATATATTTTTTACATGTCCCCTTTGAAATTGTACAACTTTTGTCTGAAACATTTTTTCCTAAAATGTCGCGTTTACAAAAAAAACGTGGAAAGAGGCTGCGAATAGTAGCGTAGGCCGGACATTTATACGGGAGCGCGGGACGGCCATTTATACGGGAGCGTGAAGCTGAAGAAGTTATTAAGTTTTCCTTAAATATCTAAAAAAATATTAGGCAAATAGAAAAATGTTTCAAACGAAAGTTGTTAAAATTTGTTCGTAGAAAAAGATGACACAATAAAAAATTGGGATTTCCATTTAAAGAAATAATCAGTGAACATCTCGAAAGTAGCGTCATCTGTAAACAAAATGATATATTTTTTATATGTCCTCTTTGAAATTATACAACTTTTGTCTGAAACATTTTTTCCTAAAATGTCGCGTTTACAAAAAAATCAAGTGGTACTGGTGGTCTGTGACGTATATTTACAGCACATCTTGCATAAAAAGAGAACACCTTCAACTATTAAATCGAAAATAATTCTATCAAATCGGAAATCTAAACTGTCTCCAGCTAATGTAGTTAATACACGAGTTTGCAATAGCTTCAAAGTTTACATAAAGGCTTCCCGGGCCATTCGATTATCGGATGATAGATGTTCGGAGTATAAAACACGTTCCCCGGATTTTAGACGAAAACTAACGATTGCGTTATGTTCAGCAGGTCAAAATCCTCTGGGAATGATACGTTTTGTCCGTTTTCCACGATAAGCCGAGACCGACCCAATTTACCCATTCTTTTCACAAGTTCTTTTCAAAGATTGATATTTTAACAAAGATTAGGGTACTATTGTAGCAATAAGAATGTTTTCTGTTTCTGAAAATATATTAGTTAGCTTGAAATAACTTATTACAAGCCGACCGCAATGTTTTTGCAAATTTACTATATTTCTTTTATGAATTTTTATCGTTTGTCATTTTGCAATAATTTTAAATGTATCAACATGCTCCATGTATCAACCATCCTCGGTTTCTTCTACCTTTTCCGCCCGGCGCCAGGCAATTGATTCTACGTGCGCAAGTGCATACGTCCCATTTCTGGAACGTTGTTGATGATGTTGCAACCTGAAAAAAAGAAGCGAGGGGGGCGGGGGGGGAAGAAATAAAGGTATTCGTTATAAAATATTTATTGTGGTTTATTTTTTTACAATTGTGCAGCGAGTACGTATTACATGTCAAATATGCGGCGTCAAATATGAATTACAAATTTAGAAAAAGAATGTGTTGCACTCGCTCATCCTCGAAACATTACATTCATGCTTTGCAACCGCGTTCGCGAAAGTAGATCCGTTGTAATTTGAAAACTCAAAATTTATAGCGATCCGTATGTTACGTTTTCGATTTAAATACGATTTTCGCGGTGCCTGTCGAGTTTCTTCACCTTCTAATTCGTGTGTAGCATTTGTTACTTGATAAAAATCTTTTAGGTTAGAATTAAACAATGATACAATGTGCTCACTGTTCATATCGCAATTCGACGTTTCTGGAGCAGTAAACGTGTCACATCCCTGAAACGATTTTTCTTGTTGCTGCTGTTCCACAAGCGCCGCCACTTTCCGCTTTGAAGAAGGGAGTGTCTTGTACAATATTTTCTTTATTGTCTTTTCATTATGCCTAGCGTATATTGTACCGCACCGCACTGGATGACGATCGGGCGACCTGAACGTTACGTTGTAAAATAAAGAGCCGTCAGATTTACGCGCTAGGCTAAGTATTCCTAGGTTTGCCGAAAAACTAGGTGTGACAAGTACGCAGAAACCGTCATTGCGAACACAAAGTACAGTATATTTTCGACTCGCATAAAACGGCTGGTCGCGCAACATTTTGATCGGCTTTACGGTCCAATAACAAATGTTGAAATGTAGCGTTTGGACAATTTTTTGAATCATCGCAACAGCGTCTACGGACAAACGATTTGGTTTTTTTAACAACGCGGCAGTGCGAGTTATTCCGCATGACACAATCGTGAAGGCAAATGGCAATTCATCTAATATGCTTTGCGATGATTCTTTTATAGTTTCTTGCAATAATGACGACCATTTGTCCTTCGTTCGCTTTGAGCGCCTGATTCGTATATAATCGATTGTTTGCGAGTCTTTATTGTACCACGATATGCTAGGTTCTCTATTGTATATATTAACAATACCTTCGGATAAAAATTCATAAGTTATAAGTTTAGGCGATTGCATCTCGATACCTGCAGAATTTGATACGTCAAAGCCGACTCTATTGATTAAACACCAGGGCACAACGTGATTAAATTGGCACAATAGATTCTCTAGAAGTTCTTCACAATGTTCCCGATTAGACGATGTAGAGATCGCACTTACTTGCTGCAACGTATCCTCGTCGCATGCGCGTCGACATTTGTCTAGGTGTGCTTCGATGTAAGCCTCGGACTCTGCATTCGGACACTTGACGATCACTGCTTCACTCAACATTCCCCAAGAACGAGCGTTGTTTTGCGATGAGACGATAGCCATATCTTCTGCGGGTCCGTTGAGAAAAAGGTCACTTGCTTCCGCCACTTGTGGAATGTCTATAATATTTTTCACACTGAACTCACGTTCGAAATTTTCATTGGATGTAATATCTAATTGCTTCATCCAACTTGTCGTACTGATGTCCAAATTAACGTAGTTCATATTATCGCACACTTGCGGAAGTTGTGCCGATTGCAGCTGCAATGACGGATACGGGTACTCTGGTACAGATGTTGTTGAGTGCAGCACTTGCACTGGTCGTCCTTGTGGAGGCGGTGTTCCGTACGTAAAATTAGGCGACGCGAACTGTTCGACTGACAATGATACCTCGGTTAACGATGAAAATGACGCCAATGGTATTTCAGCTTCTTTATTCTGCGAAGCGATCCGAAATCCGTGAGCGTCGCGCTTCAGCAAAATGGATATGTTATCAGTCAACATATCATTTGAGCATGCGGCAGACTTCGAGTCGGTAGAGTCGAGCATATCGTCGGATCTAACGTCATTCTGCTGGTCACTGCTTGGCGTCACCGCTTCAATAGCGACTTCTTGAATCGACGCATTCACATTGGTAATATTTTCAAATTTATCTAAATTGTCAACCGTATCGACCCCCACAGTAGTCACTGATGTGATTTTTTCCACCGCCGTTACATTATTTTCTGTTTTATTTTCAGAAAACACGAAATTGCCATCATGTCCCCGATAACATATCTTTTCTGAATGTTGTATATTCATGATACTTGGCAGATTGCAGTTCGCTTGTTCTTGCGGCGCTTTGTTGTTGATTGAGGCTGGAACTGTTTTGTGGTCAAAAGTAACAACAGTTTCAATTTCACTTGACACGGGAGCGCCTACTTTCCTGGCCGCTTCGACGTCGCCGTTTAATATAACGGGTGTTGTATCATTGTACATTTTAATATGCTTCAAGTTGGAACTGAAGTTATTTACTATTTTGCACACGTTGCAATCGTGAATCTCCATCGATATGTCACGAAAATCGTCGAAGTCTTCTTGCAAGAAATATGTTAACATTTCATAGCGAATATTAAGTTTATTATTTAACTCACTCAATTGTTCACTTGCGCTTGTACGCTCGTTGCACGTAATCGCCGTGATGTTCGCGTATCCATCGGGCCCTGGCTGATACGTCTGTTTTATCGAAGACGTTACTGTGTCCTTCGCACATTGAAAACGTAACGGCACCAACGATTTGTTTTCGGCATTGCACGGGAACAAACATTTTTTATAACAAATTATTAAACGGTCTGTCAGACTAAACTTAAAGTGTCAGACTGACACGTACGCGCAACTCGTATTCGACACTCGCGATTGCTGTCTTGTTTCGAAGTGACCCGAGTCCTTCGAGAGAACGTTAGGATGTGACCGAATTTCACCCCTTGTGCACGTATTTAAACTGAAAGACGATACGTTTCCGCTCGGATCTTCAAATTACTTTTCAGGTCATTTCAAGCGATCCGCTCAGTATTAGGTTAGGTTAGGTTAGGTTAAGATTAGATTAGGAGATACCTAAACCCTAAGCCTTTACAACGGCCAATGTGAAATCTTGACTGAAACGCCTCAACTTGATAGCACCTGTTCGGCGCGACAATGTGACGCTTAGGCGATCACATTTTATCTCTTTCTAAAAAAGGGAGCCGTGTTGTCATGCAGCTATAAGAAGAAGCTCGACATCGCCGAACAGTTATTGCTAAATTGCCGATATTTTTCATTGCGTCTGTCACCCAAAGAATAGAAGGAGCAGTGCGGTATGGCATCAACGACACCGCGTCGTCGTTTCGTCACAGCGAGCGACAACAACGTTTGCCGTCACGACAGCGAAGAGGACGAAACAAGGCCGTCGCCGACGATGATACAAGGCAATGTGCAGCGAGAATTTACATCGAGCGTACAGTTAGGGCAGCCTATATATGTGCAATTTGATTCTTTCGAACAACGATTGGCCACTTTTGATCAATGGTTACGCGACGCATTGCCGTCGCGACGGCATCATCGAGATTTAGCGTGGGTCGGTTTCTTTTACACAGATATCTCCGATTTGATGACGTGCTACATGTGCGGACTCGTATTGAAAAATTGGCGTAGTAGTGACGATGTGACCATAACGAATGACACATTTGATCCGTGGAGGGAACATTTGTACTGGAGTCGAGAATGTTCCTGGGCCAAAGTTGTATCCCGCGTTCATTTTCTCAACGAAGATACTGCTGAGCCCGAATCAGAGAAAGCTGCTTCTCCGATCCCGGCACCGAGAAGACCGATCAGATTCGATCATGGTGATGATGGTGGTGATGGTGGTGATGATATCAATAACATTCTTGGCACGGAGAAGAACGAGTGTACCAGCGTAGGCGAGAGCGTTCAAAAGCGTTCCAACGCGGACGAGGACGAATGCCTCAATATGCGGCGATCTGTTGCATATGATCATCAGCGACGACAACGCGACTTCGATGAGCGCGTAGTTGATCGAATATTAATGGATTACAAAACGGCGGCTACTCGATTGGCACAAATGATACTCTTGGCGTTACAGCTCTTTCGCATCGTTTGAACGATCTGCTTCTAGCCACGCAGCGCGACGTAAAAGAGTATACGAAATTGATCGAAGGCTTTGAACGTATGTCTTGCAACACTTCAAATTCAGTCGTGCAAATAGAAAATCTCTGTAACCGAGCTACTCTACTGTTGAATGTGCTACGTCATACGGACCATGCCGCGATTCGTGAAAACTTATTTTTAGTAATCGAACAAACAGAGTCAGTCAGGCAGTCGTATAAATGCGAACTAATCTTTGACGGCGATGCGCTGACGCCGTCGACACCGACATTTCGATCTCAGCAGAAAGTCAAAGAGTGTAAACACGAGTGTATCATATGTTACGAATATGAACGAAACGTTCTATTTTTACCTTGCCGACATACATTATCGTGTACGTACTGTAGCGAAAATCTAACTGAATGTCCTGTTTGTAGAGCGATTATACTCTTTGCAATTCAAATTCGATATTAAAACATATTATCGAACATATGAAATGAATACGTCGCAATATTAGCGAACGTAATGCCACGTAGTGGGGAGAGGGGAGGGATGTGGATGAAGAGGGGGGGGAGTAGCTCAATAAAAACGCCAAGATCGCTGAACGAAGAATCTATTCGTACAGCAATGAATTCGTCGAAGAGTTCGAGCAGTGACAGCGACGATTGGGACGAGTTGTTCGTGTTTGACGCAACGGGATCTAATTTCGTGATTACACGGCGCGCAATGCCATGCAGTGAGGAGGTGCTCGATAGAAACACCAAGACCTCTGGAAGTTCGTCAGATAGTTCGAGCAGCGACACCGAAGAAGACGATTTGTTCGAATATGAGATAGAGTCAGACTTTGTCCTCTCTACACCTCGTGTCCCATGGTTTGAATGGTGTGCCTTGGATGGATCGTCGAGTATTCATCGTTCGCTATATTATGATCGAGCGATCACGTGCAGTCGAGCGCGCGTGCTGCGTCGAAACTACTTCAACCGTAGACATCGATTTCGTACTAAATCGTCAACGGAATCGTTCGAGTTAGAACGACCGGTGATTCCGCACACCGAACCATTGTTGCAAGACACATTGATAGCCGAAGCAATATCGCACGCACTTGATACCGCTCGCACGTTTTATAAAACTCAGCTGTATAACGTCAACAATACGAGGCTACCTAAACTCTCATTGGTTGCAATTGCTCGAACGATTCGATTGCAAAAGTTATACGCGAATCTTCAGCTGCTATGTGGACTTTGCTAGCTAATAGTCAATTAAACGATCGAAAACTGCTGGTTCATTGCCTGATCCTGATATTACGTGCATATACGAAAGAAATGGACGATGCACTATATCATTACAAAGAGGATGAATTATTGATGTGTTACGTCCCGGTCGGCCGCTGCTGCGATGCTAGGCTGCAGGTGCTCGGGCCTGGACGCGGGGCTAGATCGCAGTTTTTGGGTCAAACGAATCGCGTGATTCTCCCCAGGGATACGCGCGATCTGGCGGGCACGACCACGATGTTCCGCGGAGTATACAAGCAATTGACACTCACCAGTTCCTTTAATCCAATGTAATGATCTGGCACACCTGTATCATGGGAGTTGCGCACGTGCCCACGAAGTTGCTCGAGGGTCGGAGTTTTCTCGTTACAGGTGCGGAGAGTGTGAGGCGGGGTAGATGCTCCGTAGTAGTAGTGGAGGATCTCTGCACGCAGTCGACGGTAGAAAGCAGGCCTCGCCTCTCGTGGCGAGAATCCGCGTCGAATGATCGGTAGTCGCGGGATGGGTGTCACAATCGATCTTGCTAACACTGTATGGTTTGCGAGCGGTAGCTTTCGGGTGCTCTGGCACGGGCGACTGAGGAGATTCTGGAGAGCGAGGGGGTTCAGTGGAGCGAGGATGCCCCTTGTCGGGGAGCGGAGTTGGTGGTTCGATACCTAGGTAAGGGTGGTACGCTTGTCCATGCTTTAGTTGGTATTCTAATTTTTTTGATGAATTTTTTACGAACCACCCCTGCGTACAGGGCGCATTTGGAATCACTCCCGTGACTCCCGGCCAGCTGTATTCGTGTGGTTAATTCGGAGTTCCCTATTCTGTCAGGCGGTGCGATCGAGTCGCAACCTATGCGCCTTCGAGTAACTAGTAGACGGTGCGATCGAGCCGCAACCTGTGCGTCTACGGATGGGCGGTGCGATCGAGCCGCAGCCTATACGCCCCTATTCTAGTGATGCGAATACCTTGAAGAATCGGCGGCCAGTTATCGGCTAGGCGATTCCAATGCCGTTAGCGGTCGGGGATGGGAGGAGATGGGAAAGCGAATCTAACCTTGAATCGGCTAACAAGAGTATATTTTAACTAAAATGAATACACGAAAATATTCTGAGTTAGATTTAGTAAAAATATTCTTAGTTCACATTCACGGAAATATTCTAAGTCAAAACTCACGAAAATATTCTAAGTTAGGTTTAGTGAAAATATTCTAAGTTCGTATTCACGAAAATATTCTAAGTTAAAACTCACGAAAATATTCTAAGTTAGATTTAGTGAAAATATTCTAAGTTCGTATTCACGAAAATATTCTAAGTTAAAACTCACGAAAATATTCTAAGTTAGATTTAGTGAAAATATTCTAAGTTCGTATTCACGAAAATATTCTAAGTTAAAACTCACGAAAATATTCTAAGTTAGATTTAGCACTTATACTAGGACCCTAGGAGGGATGGAGGAAGCACTGCACCCAGATCACTGCACGACTGAGACTGACTCTCGGGCGCTCCGCGGTCCCTGAGCTGCGGCTTTCCCGAGCCGCCGAATTTTCCTCTGGAGTGGGAAGGTAGTGGGGGTTTGGATAACTTAGAAAATTTCGGCGCGGAGGACTTAGAAAAATTCTCGGCCGAGGACTTAGAAAAGTTTGGGTTGAGGGACTTAGAAAAATTTTGAGGGACTTAGAAAATTTATGTTCGAGGGACTTAGAAAATTTGGGTTGAGGGACTTAGAAAAATTTATGTTCGAGGGACTTAGAAAATTTT